>NC_040892.2:3797500-3950000 GCF_900634795.4 Betta splendens | reverse complement strand
TGGTCGTGATTATAAACCTCAGAGTGGTGGCTCGGTGTCAGGTTCCGATCAGAGCAGCACCAAAACTCGCTCGCATCCGTGCACACACACGCAAACACACACACACACAAAAACACACGCGAGCTACAACGGCACGTCCTCGCATAAACACACTGAATGTCACTAGGAGGGAACACAAACACTTTCATGTCTTCCAAGCAGTTTTCAGATTCAATAGGGTTCATGACCGGAATCGTCACACAGTCAATAAAAAAACATTAGTAGAGACATTAGTAAAATGTCTACTACTAGTACTACTACACTAGTAGTTAACAGTCATGAGCCGTAACCCTCTCTGCTGCATCTGTACTAAACATGATATCGCTTCGATATTACAGAATATGACAGAATAATATCTCCAGACAGGCACAGAACCATTCTGCCTTTTGTGTGAGCAACTAGCACCGTTGTGATTTCAGATTCTGCACAGCCATAACAAACGTGTGTCTCTTTTGGGCTTCACTGTAGGTAAAGACTTTTATTTTGTTACAGGTCTTGAGTTTTTGAAAAGGCCTTTCAAGAGCATGTGAGGCAGCCCGCATCCACCTCAAAGGACGGTGTGTGTGTGTGTGTGTGTGTGTGTGTGTGTGTGTGTGTGTGTGTGTGTGTGTGTGTGTGTGTGTGTGTGTGTGTGTGTGTGTGTGTGTGTGTGTGTGTGAGAGACACAGACAGATATAGGGCTATATAGAGGAGGGAGCTGCAGAGGAGCGAGCCCTGTTGTCAGAACGAACGCGGCATTTTGAAAGCACGGTCATAAACTTACCCTACCTGAAATAATCCATTTTACAGAAGATCTCCTTGTTTTTGATGTAGCAGCTGCTGTGCTGACGCAGCGACGTCCTGCACACGGAGCACTCCAGACAGCGCACGTGCCAGATGAGGTTGTTCACCTGCGGAGACACACCGACCGTGTCAAACACAGCGGCCAACACGGCTGATAAGCCTCCACATTAGCGCCTTGAAGTGCCGCTGAGTGACGGCCTGCTGCTACTGAGACCTTTTTAATCAGCTGTGATATGATACAGAAAGCGAACGCCTGTCAGTGACCTCATCCCTAATAGCCGCGTGGGGTCAGTTTCTCTTATCTAGTTTATTGTTGTTATAGCTGCCCTTTTATTATTTATAGGCACTGTCATGTCTACGACAATTGAATTATATAATAAAGTGTAATTCATTGCTGGTCTGGTTTGAGTATTTATCGCATTAACAATATTTCTATATTGATATTTTATTTGGAAACGATTATAACATGGGTTATTATTAACTTGTAATATTAGTTTAGTTTTTTTTCGTGCGTCATGAGTAACATTGTTACTGAAATGCATGGCCTTCAACACTAATTTCGGGTATTGTATTATTTATTATTATTATTATATTTTAGGCATCAGCAATTATGATATTATTTAAGCAAAAATAAAATACATTTGGTGTAGAAAACCGACCGATACGTATTTTTTTACGTTTGCAGTTATTAAAGCCTAATTTACAAAAAGATGAAAGTTAGTTTAAGGCCGCTACCCGTAAAGATTCTTTATTGTGTATTTAAACAGTATAAACAGCATCACGCTCGGTAATTATTTTAAAATGTGTTTTAATAACCAGTGTCCTCCTTAATCTGTTTATGAATGCGTTATTAAATGGTTTTAACTGCTACGGCAATTCTCCTAATAATAGATCTTTGTTGTATTTTCAGATTAGATAAAGAGGGTTAATTATTTCTCCCACCATTAGTGAACACAAATAAAGTGAGTTACTCACGTGCTTTTAATGAACAGTGGGACATTTCAATTCTATTTATTTATTAATTCATTCAGAATTACGTTAGTGACTCTCCTACATATGTTAAGCCCAAAAATTTAAGTTTAAAATAATTCTAATTTTTTTTATGTGGATTAACGTTGAGCTCAAGATAACATGACGCGTGGACTACACAGTAACAAAGCATAGTATTTTCTGTAGGCCTATCATTAATGAATTAAATATATGTATAGCTGATACATATTTTAAAATAAACAAATTTTATCGATTGTGTTTTGTGTTATCTGGGGTCCAAAACTGAGAAGAATGTAGATAATAATCAGATAATGGACTAATAGTCTTCACACTTCCTGACAAACATCCACTGGCGCGAGCGTAAAGATTGTTTTGTTTAGACGCACGCGAGCGCGCGGCACGAGACAGGGCGTATTGATGGTGAGGCTGTAAAGCATGAAAACATCCTCATTGTGTCTGAAACCCTCCAAACCCCGTTCGTGTCTTTATTTAGATGACGCGGGAGGGAAAGCATCTGTTACATTAGTTATTAAAAATAAAGTTTTTATTTTGTGAGGAAATCTAAAGGCCACGTGCACGCAGGATGCATTAAAACTGTATTTAATTAATGTTGCAGTTAGAGCTTTCTTTGTTTTTAAGATGTATATTTTCCTTTGCATTAGACTTTAACTAACTTTATTTGTTTTTTTCTCACAGACGCGCGTTAAGCTGCACCAAAAATACAGCAGGCCTGTCCCAACGAAACCAGTCAAACCAGTGCTTCGCTATTTGTTGCATTTGACGTCGACTTTGGAAAATAATAACCAAATAAACAGGAAGCCTCTGGAAGGAAACCCGTTGCTCGGCCCAGTGACCGCCTGCGTCAGCCTGGTTCCGTCCAATGCGACGGTCTCGCCTCACCTTCAGTAAGTATCGGTCCAGGATCTCCAAGCCGCAGCTGGCGCACACGTTCTTCCCGGTGGACGGCACCGAGCTGGCGGTGGAGGTCGGCGAGCACACCGAGGGCGTGGAGGGCGTGCTCGGCGCCGAGCGCGTGTCCTCCCGCTCCATGTTGGACCGCTGGGACTCTCCGTCCGAGTGAGACTGCGAGCGGGGATCAGAGCAGAGCTGAGCAACGCACGCGCGCCGATCCGGGACCGATGTCGCCATTTTCAGGACGTTCTGCGCGGCAGTGCGCGGCAACTACACAAATCACGCTGTAACACGCAGGATGCTGAGATTTTCAAGGCAGAAACAGTAAAGCGCTCACCATTGGCGTGTGTTTCGAGTCCGCACCGCAGCGCAACGCTCCCTGCGTACTCTGATGCTCCGCGGAGATCACCTACAAGACAGCGGGAGGGAAACGGCACGCGTGCATCACTCTCCTCGTCTCATTCCAGCTCAGAAATCCCCGGGACACATTTGCAGACACCGCGCGGAGGCTGCTTCTATATAAAGTCGTCCTGACAATAAACCGCGGTTAAAAACAGTTAAACAGGCCCCCGCAACAAAGGCGCGCTTTAATGAAGCTATTTCAATTTGGATTGATTTTTTCCCTGCCCTTAACCCATGCCTCTCGGAATAATAGTATTTTCTTCGCAATCCAGGACACGAGAGGGGGGGGGGGGGGGGGGGGCTACCTGTAATTACAAATGGCTCGAAACGCCGAGGATAAGAGGGACCCGGAGTGTCAATTTCAACTGTCAATCAGAAAAAGGCAACGGGTCACCCAAAGAATTGCAAATTTGATTTTTAATAGCTGTAATTAAAATCTAAATTTTTCTCAGGCGATTTGGCAGCGCTCGAGAGGCTCGCGGACCGCAAATCACGCTATTCATAACAGAGAGGCGCGTGACTCTTCACGGCGCCTGGCGCGTGCAGCTGTACACAGGCGGCGGTTCTTGTGACATCACCGAGACACAAAACAAAACGCGCCCAAGACGCCGGGGAGACGCCAAAATAAAGGTTCCTGCAACAGTCGAGCGAGAAGAAACGCTGTTTCCCGAATCAGAATTATTTCACGCCGAGGCCACGTCATGCATCTAAAAGCAACAACAATAAGAACTCCAAGTGATCCCCAACTAGCGCACAAACGCCAATCAAGCACCTTTGCGCACGCATTTGCGGCGTGAAGCGCTCGTTTCCAGAGTCAGTACCTGTTTCGTGGGAATTCCTTCGGACAGAATCTTATTTCCCTCTGAAAGAGGGGACAAAACTTCATTTTTCCAGTACATGAACCCCCCGGAGCCTCGCAGCGAAGTGTCTTCAAACTCAGTGCCAGGAGTCAAGGGTGGAATCGGCGACGTGCGTCAAAGTCTGTACCATCCGTGCCGCACATGGGTTTGGGTGTAACTGGCGCACAGTTTGGAGCTTAACGCAGGATGTTTTCTCTCGTTAAGACGCTGTTGCGCGCGACGACCTAAAGTCTGACTCCAACTACAAACGACGTGAAGCTACGCGCAGGCGAGGAGTCGCTTTGTGCTCCGTGGAGAGTCCTATTTGGAAAAGAACGGGCTCTTCCTTCCCTCGCTTCCCCCTCTCTCCACTTTGTGGAAGGCGTCTGACTACAGGAAGTGAATCAGATTGAGGGGCTGGCAGGTTTTACTCCGAGGCTGCATAGGTGCGCGGGCGCGTGCGGGGCTGCGGAGGAACCCAGAGCGCAGCACGCAGAGACGCTCCGTGTGTCTGTGGAGCTGCAGACAAAGTTTGTGCGGCTCTCCGGCCTGCCTTAGTTAGAAAAGGGGGAGGGCGAGGGGCGAGTTTCATCTGCGTGAGAAGGGTGGACGCAGTTTGGAAGCGTTTTGACAGAAACTAATTCTGCTGGTGACAGAGGAAAAATGCGCCTTGTAAATTAGTTATTTACACGACTGACATTTATTTCCTACTAGAAACACACAACTGTTGCTGACTGCAGTGACGCAATAATTAACAGTACACATAGGCAACTCAGACATATTTATAAAACGTCTCAATTCATTGAGTTGAGTTTTACTACATGTTCAGTCTCAACAGTTACATGAAAACTGATATTCATATTACAACTGAAACGGAACAACAGATTAATATAAACTGTGTAAAACATCTATCTATTTATTTCACTGACAATTAGCATCACCTATTGATAAAATAAAAAAACAGCTTCGTATTTATAAGAAAAATACGTAGAGTTCGTTTATAGAACAATTCAAAAATATTCAAATTATTTCTAAATACTCTGCGTGTTATGTAACAATTAGGTGAAACGCACGTATTTCAAAGCAACCTGTTTAGGATTAATAGGCAAATTAAAAAATAACAAATGAAAAGATTTTTTTGAAGTTAGGCGTTATTTTAAACCACGTGTGCTTTTATGTTTCATAAAAATGCAAAACAAAAACAGGATATTTAATTTGTTGAAACTGCAGAGGACGTGATGCAGATCAAACAAAACGCGCATCATTTTCTGGCGGAATCATTTATGACGGAAGGCTGATAATTACAGGATATGTATGAGTCTATGTGTCAGTCAGATTTACAGCCTGATTCCATTCACTGACCGCATCTACACAATCAGCTCTTTGGGAAAGAAATGGAGCCTCCGTCGAAAATAGGCATATTAAAACAAATGTGCGCTGCAAACAGACAAACCGATCATTTCATTGGATGAACTCACAACAAAAGAAACTGAAAAGGTCATTTTTAACCTTAGGATCCTTTGCTCTGTCCGCACGAAATTAGGAGCCTTCATCGTCTCGTCCAAGCGATCCTTCGCTGCCCTGACGCTTTCTAGTCTAATAACGGAGTAGCCGCGTGTTAATTATCAGCTCTTTAGTTGCCAGGTTCGCGTTTACGCAAACGAAGAATGGAAAATTACTTTTGTAATTCCTCATGGCACACCTGTAAGGAAACAAATCGTGATCATATTCATGCTGCTGTCAACACACAGAAATCAGTAACGGTATTTTTTAAATGTTTCCACATTAAACTAGCAACAATTCTGAGAGTTACATGTGCTGGGGAAAAAACAAACAGTGGCTTAATGAAAATGAATATGGGATTATTGCATATTACGCATGACTTTTACATTTCAGCACTCTTTATATTTTATGATAACATTGGATCTGCCTTTATTTTTATTCTTTTTGCTTTGTTTTACAACCCAGTACAAGTAAATCAGCAAGAATGTGTGAAATGTTACGAATACTTAACTGAACCATATACTTTCAGAACAATGAATAAAATGCCGCAGACATAACAACACAATGTAGATGTCATATTTAATAAACTCTAATTGGAAATTGAAAATAAGGACTGCAGGAGAGAAAAAAAAAAACAAAAGTGTACACACCACACAAAAAGACTTATGACTGCAGTCATACAAAAAGTGGAACCTAAGAGGAAACAAAACTACGCAAATAGATTTACACAAAAATATTGCAGTATTACAGTGAGTGTAGCTGAGTGGCTTGTCGTGCTTCAATCGTAGAAATGACTATTTAAACAACTTTTTGTGAAAGTAAATATGTTTCGTAAACAATACTTGAGTTCAGCATTTAGACTCCTTTAGTAGTTCTGTCTTCTTTCTTTGCATCATGTGACCCGCTGTTGTATGATTAAATAAAAATAACTCAAAAAAAAAAAAAACACTTTATTTAATCACAACTGCTGTGATTGTTATAAAAACGAGTTCTGAAAATATTTTAAACAACTTCAAAAAGCTTTTATTCCCAAATAGGCTGTGTATAGTCTATATCTAATGTAAAGTCTGTTTGCATGTGGGTGGAGGCTGAGGTGTGGTGGTGGGGATCTCCAGAGCGAGCGGGAGGATGGGGGTCATCTCCTAAACTTGCGGAAGGACCTGCTTTGGTTATTGTGGTGTGATTTAGAGTAGGGCTCCCAGCGTTTCCTCTCTGGCGGTTTGTTGTAAACATAGGCCGTCGGGCCTGTGTACTCATCATCTGGATTCTCCTCCATCATCTGGAGTTTGGCCTCGATGGCACGGATCTTAGCACTCGTACTGGAGGGAGGGGGAAAGAAGACAGAGAGAGATGTGAGGGGGCGAAATACCAGGTATTGAGGGTGAGGGTGACTAACGGAGTGATGGCTGCGGCTGAAGGGGAAGAGCAGAAGAGGGCTTGGCACCCTCACTATTAGGAGAGACAAAGGGAAAAAAACAGTCAGAGATTACCAGTTACAGCACATGAGAAATAGAGAATAACCTGTATTTAAATAGCTGAAGGAGCAAGTGAGAAAAGTAAAATGAGTGCAAGCGAGACTAGTGAGTGAGAGCAGAGAGAACATCAAGTGTGTGTATCAGGGGAGAAATGGGAAGAAAAGTGGTTAAACTTCTTTTGTGTTGTGTGGAGAGAGTGGTTTTGAGGTTTACGCTAGAATCAAAGTGTGCAGTCTGAACCCCGAGAGCCGACGGCGCGTTACACGCTCGATTGTTTCGGTACGAGCCGACACTGAACACGAGAGGACTCTTCCTCGACCTCCAGCTCCGCGTGAGCGGCGTACGTACAGCGTGAGCATGTGTGAGTGTGGGGGTGCAAGCACGGGCGCATTAATAGGACATGTCAGAATTAGCTTTGCTTTGACTTCAATGTTTCCACCGAGGCCCTTTTTGGAACCGAAGTGGTTGGACTTAGATTTAATTGTGGTTTTCTGGTGAAAGCGTGTCCACAAGCTCTGCTGTGGTGATTGATTTCAGGACAAAAAATGAGAACAATTCAAAAAATGGATGATCGCGTGAATGTCAAACCTGCTATTTTAAAATCTTCCTACATCTGTCTCAGGTGTGCAAAGATTACAGGTGTTTGGTAGCTACCTGAGGTGGTTGGTTGTTACAGCCCCATCGCCTGTAGCTCCGCTGCAGGATGGTTCCAGACTTGGAGGCATCGTCTTGTCATTGCGGAAACCTTCAAACCTCTGCAGGCAAAAAGATGGTAAGTGGCAAAACAAGAGACCGAAAAAACAGTGGATGGACGGACAGAGAGGCAAAGCAGCATAAACTAACGGATAGAAACCTACTGCAGGAACCTGCTTTTCCTGAAGGAGCATTTCATCTGTGCATATAGAGTAATGTCTCATCTACTCATATGCAAGATCCAGGCTTTAAAGAGCACCAAAGGGTTTAATAACTGAGTATATTTTGAAGAATCCGGTCTATTGAATAAGGAATTTGTTGCCCAATTATTTCTATCTTTGTCTCACTAACAGACCGAGATATAAAACAATACATAACACACATTTGTTAAACTGTTGAAAAAAATATTTGGGTTGGACTACACACATTTCAATACTTAAATGGGATTCTGTGTCTTTCAAAGCAATGTAATAGAGTCAAGATGTAGGCCTGGGAATCTGACAACTTCAACATCAACTGTCTCTGACTCACTTGTCTTGGCATGTCACTCCTGGATTGGAGCCGGTGAAGATACGCTCGCCAAAAAACATCACACTCATCTGGCCCTGATCTGGCCACACTGGTGGAAAAGTACTCGGATCTCGCTAGTGTCGTACGGGTTACGCTGCCAAGGCTGGTGGCAGCGGGTTGAAGATGGCTTCCACGTAGGGAATCATCTCCGGGTCGGGAGGAGGTCTGATTCGAACATGACTGTGGACTGGTGCCGTGAGCAGCCTGCAGGACGTGAGGGGCTTAGCAAACACTAGTCTCCACTCTAAGAATGCGTGCAGGTGGCAAACGCTAACGGCGTGACCCTAAAACTGAGCGAGGGTGAGCCTCCTGGATGCCACAGCATCTCCCAGCAGGTGCCAGAGCCACAAACTGAGCAACTACTCCCAATATGACACACACATCTGCAGAGCCTGAAAAACAGGCCAAGTCCAACTGATTTAATATTATCAAACCGTTAGATAAAAGCTTTAGCTGATAAGCTAAAATGTTTTTTGTGCTTTTGTGTCAAATGCTGAAATCCAACATTTTATAACAGCATCAATATCCACTAGTGGATTCAGGAGGAGAGTCACAACAAGCAGATGTTCCTTCCAACGTGTCGCCTCAGAGGCAGGCAGCTGACCTTAACCTTCCACGGTGTGTTTGTGTGTATGCGTGTGCACAGGGCGTGATTCGTCTCTATACAGGATATCCCCTCACCCCTTGCCAGTAGGCCGTCTATTGTTAAGGGACAGGCATAGGCTGTTAGCTGTGCATTTACTACTGCAGCGCTAGTGAAAAACAGACCTATGGAACAGTGAACAGTGGTTAAACGACCACCTCGAGAATTACTAGCAGTTCTCTAGTTGTAGTCTTTTGGTTTGTTGTGTGTAACTCACCTTATTTCTGTGTGCAGCATTTAAAGCTGACTGATTGACTGACTGTCTACTGCAGCCATAATCCATCAGGATTAGCTAAGAATAGTGCTTCTCCTTACCTGTGCGTGCGCCCAGCGCACAACCAGTTTCTTGGACAGCGCCAGCTTCCCATTTAAACACTGGATCGCTCTTTCGGCCTCCTGCAAACAGGCAGAAGCACAGGAAGAGGAAGAGAGAGGAAGAAAGAGGAAGAGAGTTTTTACACTTAGGTGTAACCTCCAACCTTGATGCTCGCGTTCGAGCCATTAAATCATCTGCCGCTACAATAGAGAAACGGCAGAAACAACAACAGATAATGTGCCACTCTTCCTGATTTTCTACAATGTATGTGTGTATGTATATGTGCACTGTATAGATAGTGTAACAAACATACAGAGATTTGTTTTGTTTAGTCTAAGTAGTTTTGATGGCAAATTACATAAATGAAGTCCTTTATCTCTGTGTGTAAGTGCATGTAAGTGTGTAATATAAACACACACTTCCTCTGTTTAATCCATTTGGGAGGGCTTCATATCCCACTGATAGACACTAGCTGTGAAACAAGATGCTTATCTTAATCCCCCGACTCCGTCCAAAACAAATACAGTTGGCTGAACCTGTGCAGCAAAGACAACGCCTTTAAGTCCCTAATTTCAAAATATGGTCAGTGTAACCAGGTCATAGCTGCTTAAACACATCTGATAAGACTGTTGTTCTATTTAAGAACTTCTCATGAAATATACTTTCATGTGACCAAACCACTGAAACACATACTGTGTAGTGTGTATGGTAAAAACTGACAGTACCTCTCTGGTGCTGAAGTTGACAAAGCAGTACCCCCGTGGTTGTCCCTCCAAAGGCCCAGACTTGTGGAACAGGAAGTCAAACTGCTTCACTTTTCCAAATTTCTCTAACAATTTCACCAGGTGGTACCTGTTCCGGACAAAAGATGAGACACAGAGCAGGTTGAAGAAAGAGACAAAACAAATGAAAGGGATGAGTCAAACAGTAGATGAGGTATCGGTAGGCTCATCACCCCACAGCTTGTAAATCTGTTACGTTGGACTAATGAGAGGGAGTGCTTTCTTTTCCTAACACCTTTTTAGCAGCAGGCCAGCTGGTGTGGCAGGTCAGTGACAGTAAATCTTTTATTGAGACAATGCTGAGGATACAGTAGCAGGACAATGAGGGAATAAAACAGAGGAAGCCTCAAATCCCATCTGAGCGCTGCACAAACAACATCCACTGAACTACAGATGCAGAGATTCTGTATGTGCTGACTGCAGAGCTATGCTGCGTTTGTGTATTTGTGGGTATGAGCAGAAATGGCCACTGGTTGGAAAAACAATGTGGAAAAGAGCATTGAATCCATGAAAGTAACCCATGTCTTACATTAATGTCATAAATTAAGGCAACTGAAAGTTTGAATACGTGCTGAGCTGCAGGTGCATCAAAGACCCTAAAACTAATACAAGCAGCTAAATGGAAGCAAACTGTATTCATTCTTTAGTGTAAATGCATGTACAGATAATGTTGTATAAAACAACGTCAAACTTCATTATTATTTCTAATAAGAATAAACAAAACATTTTAGTGTCATAGCCCTGTGCAACTACGCTGTTCCACCAGAATGAACTCAAGTCTTTCATAACTGACCTAATGCCTTTAAGCATTCACTTACCTGCTATTTTTAACCCTGAAGTGGTTTGTGACAACATGCGTAATTGTCTGACGTTAATGTGAACTGGTTTCACTGTGGGATATGGGATATACAGGAGAAGCGTGGTCTTCCATCCCTGTACGGCTCCCTGGGGGGCTTTAGGCCAAGGGTAGTTTCTGCTTTTCCCAGACAACACCCTGTAAACCTGCATCCCCTTGCACTAAGCTCCCTTAAACAGTCAGGCCTCTATATGCATTAGGATCATTTTATAAGGGTCATGGAGTAACATCTGCTGAAGTGCTGAAATGCATTGCATATTACCTTACAGCAATGCCATATGCTATAATGACACTATAAACCATGTTTGCATCTATATGTAAATGTAAAATATGTGATGCAGACACTCTAAGAACATTTTTGGATGTTGGTGAGGCGAACCACAATAGACTGCTACTCCTGGGGGCTGTAAAAACCACCGGAGGAAGAGGAGGAGAAAAGAGGAGGAAAAGGTGGGGGAGAGTGAGAGTAAAGTTCACAGAGGGGATGTTGGTGGCAAGGTGAAAGGTGGAGGAAGAGAAGGAAAAGCCACAAGAAGAAAGGTGACGCTAAGGAGGAGAGATCTTGGAAGCTTAGACGAGGAAGGAAGAAAAAGGGGGGATTTTGAGGCAAAACAAAAGATCCGAATGAGAAAAGTGCAGATGAGAGGATGGGAAAATTACAGTAGAGAGGTGCGCGAGCAGGGAGGGGGTTTTCTGCTTTCCTGAGTTAGTTGCAGTCACACAAAATGATAGTTACAAGTGTTTTCATTTGAATCACGACAATGTGCAGATACACAACTTAAAATAGAACCAGAGGACCAGAGGCACAGCAAGAAAGAAGGTAATGGATTAACACTCCTGAAAGAATTCCCTCTCACTGCAGCAACACAACACCGAAACATGAAAATGTGGTGAAAGTTGCAGTCACACCTGCTGCGTTTCTGATAATAAAAAAACTAAAGACTACAATACAAGAGGTGATGTTTATTTAAGTTGTGAGAAGAATTATTCCCACAAGGTAAAGTAAAAAATGTTTCCGAGCACTGACCCCTTCAGAGGTTGACTTTAAAGATCTTACATCCATCTGAAAGTGTTTTGTAGTTGTTCAAGATAAAGAGATAAATGGTTTGGATTAATTTTTCTCCAGATGACTGATGACACCTTTGAAAGCTTTGAGCGCCACAGGAAATGTTTAATCTCCGAACAGTATGTGAAACTAAGCATAACAAAGTACACAAGATTAAAGTGCAACCTTTGTATATCTTTACAGCTTAACCTTGCTAGACCAACCACAGCAGAACTGGATGCCTCCAAGACGCAGCAAACACAACATTATTACTCTAAAACATTACATTAATTGCCTATTTGACTTTCCAAATACCTTAAAGTATAAAACAACACCTGTCAATGAAATAAAATATAACAATTAATTACGGCTAAAAGTTAGGTCAAGGTTCCTCTTGGAAAACAGAGGGAGTACTGCATACTCTGTGTAGAAGCTAATTAATCTTCCCAATCAGCAACAGGGGCCATGGGCATTTCTCTTGTTTTTTCTCCACACTGAGGTACTGGGCTATTTAAGGAGAGGTAGAGCAGAGCAGGGAAAGGGGAAGGAAACGTCTGTCTAGACGCCCACCAGAGCTTTAGCCTATACAACCTCCAGCAGCCCCCACAGGCGGAGAAACACACCCCTGACCCCCCAAAAAACAAGTCCCTCTCTCTCTATCACAGCAGGACGGAGAGAGAGGGAGTCTAAGGTGCTCTAACATTTAGATACACATGAATACAACCACTGAATAATGTTTGCATCCACATTGTACTTAAAAAAACATTTATACACACGCACACACACACTCAGCTTTACGTTTGACACAGAGAGTAAACAGGGCAGGTGGGTGAGGAATGATGGCTGATCCTTAGCGGAGCAGGTCTCCACGCCTCGCTGCCTCTCCTTCACACACCCAACACTGTCTGCTCAGTCTCAACCTGTGACACCCACACACACACACACTCTACACACACAGTTAATCAATCATATATGGACACGAAATGCATTTCCTCTATATGATGCAGAGTTGGTCAACTTAAAAAACGATGCTTCAGGTTCCCAACATGGGCTCTGTAACAGCGGCTTCGAATCAAACAAGTGTTGCAGCCACACCAAGGTTGTAGTTAATTCAACTGTCGGATTCACAAGTCTGGGAAGAATCGTATATTTTTAAAGAGGAAAAGTGTAAACAAGAAGCAGGTCTTAGAAACATGCAACAGGCTGAATTAAAGGTGGTATTAAAAACAGAGTGTGTTATTGTACAGCCAACTTACCACAAAGCCAACAAACATGTGACTTAGGCTTTAATAAAAATACAATTTATTTATATTAATCATTCTATATTTCCTTACTCTGTGATCTTGGGATCTATGTTGCCTATCCACAAGCGGTTTCCGTCGTGGGCCATGCTCTCTGAAATGATGGAGGCATTTTCCACCGTCTCTGCTGCAGACGTCATGTGGACTCTGTGGATCAAAAGGAGTGTGAAAAATCCTTCTCAATAGTGCTTTATGCATAAACAATACAGAATGTTAAAGATATTTATAGCATATTCAAACACGAAAAACACACTCAATACAGCTTTTATTTGGTGTTTAATTTAGCTGCAGCCAAAACAACTAATTGCCACAATAAAAACGTTGTGTTACGTTACTTATTTTAATTTAAATTCTCGAGCTGACACAAGCAGAAGATCGCCCTCTCATCAGATGTAGATCTGCAGCTAGTTGCCTTTAGCTTAGCTAACATCAGGCTCATCAACTGACTGACATTCGCATCGTGTTATGCGTTAATAAGCAACAGAAGCCAGAGCCGACATTGTAAAGCCAAGTTTAATACAGGCGTTTAAATAATAGCACATTCCATTATAATTAGCTAAATCTATCCACTAAATGGTTAACGGTACGTTTTACGCGAGCAGTTAGCTTAGTTAGCACGAACGTACCCCCTCGTTCTGTTCCTCTTTGACAGCGACCGACTTCTTCGACCTAACTGGCTTCTTATCCCACTTTTGGGATGGCTCGGTTACATCAAAACGTAATGATAATCATTTCAAACTATGTTTATTTTGTTCCTCTGTAAAACCGACTAGATCAACTAGCTTGAAAGCTAAGCAGTCGCCTACTACAATCTGACAACAAAGGCGCAGGATGATGTTGTGGTTTGTTTAACTGGACGCGGAGTTCGGCGGAAGCGCTCGTTTTGGTGTACGGTGTCTCCCACCTGGAGTCTTTCGGTGCAAGGGCGGGAACGCCGCTCGCTCGGTTCAAACGGTAAAGCATCCCAAACGCTCACCCGGACGTCGCTAAACGTCGGCGCTTAATGATGATGACATAGATGTCAACTGTGGCTTTTCCCCGTGTTGCACGCTTTAGCTCGTGTACGTCCTGAAAGTCTTGAAAGTAAGTAGTCTTTGTGTCATTATTTAAATGTTAGGGAGGCGTGTTGGAAAAAAGTACAACACAGTGTTGATCGATAAGCTTGTAGTAGTCGTGCCTGTTTGTGTAGAGGGAGAAGAAACGCTGTGTTCAGACCGACCTTCACACACTGCGGTCAAGTGAGCCGTCGTTCGTTCATCCGTCGTTCAGCCAGCCGCGCTTCAGAAACGTCTTGCGCCCGTATTACGCGCTTTACAGCAGAGAACAAAACACGCTCGTCGCGACTTCCTCTTTTCATAGCGACACGTCTGGTCTGTTCAAAATATTGAAAAATACGAAACAAAATATTGCATATATAGAAAAACTGTCGCCTAATGAAGATCTGTATACTTTTACTGTAAAATTAAGCATTTATTATTATTTAAAACTACCATGTCATACTGTGAAACTTTTTTAATTAATACCTTAACATTGGTGCATAGTTCCAGGCTCAGACCACTTTCCCCTTGTTCTACTAGAGGTGTACTATTACCCCACAAAGATTTGTGTATTTTTACTGTATAGTTTTGGATTTATTAGTATTCAAAACTACCAGTTCATACTGTAATACAGTCAACTTTGATCATTAATAACTTGACTTTGGTGCATAGTTCCAGGCTCAGACCTCTTTCCTCTTGTTCTACTAGAAGTGTTCTATCACCACACAAAGATTAATGTATTTTTACTGTATAGTTTATGATTTATTAGTACTTGAAAGTACTATGTCATACTGTAACACAGTCAACTTTGATAATCAATAACTTGACTTTGGTGCATAGTTCCAGGCTCAGACCACTTTCCTCTTGTTCTACTAGAGGTGTACTATTACCCCACAAAGATCTGTATATTTTTACTGTATAGTTTTGGATTTATTAGTACTTGAAAGTACTATGTCATACTGTAACACAGTCAACTTTGATAATCAATAACTTGACTTTGGTGCATAGTTCCAGGCTCAGACCACTTTCCTCTTGTTCTACTAGAGGTGTACTATTACCCCACAAAGATCTGTATATTTTTACTGTATAGTTTTGGATTTATTAGTACTCAAAACTACCAGTTCATACTGTAACTGTATAGGCCGTATAGTCAACTTTAATGATCAATAACTTGACTTTGGTGCATAGTTCCAGGCCCAGACCACTTTCCCCTTGTTCTACTAGATGTGTACTATCACCCCACAAAGATTCGTGTATTTTTACTGTATAGTTTATGATTTATTAGTACTCAAATCTACCAGTTCATACTGTAACTGTATAGGCCGTATAGTCAAATTTAATGATCAATAACTTGACTTTGGTGCATAGTTCCAGGCCCAGACCACTTTCCCCTTGTTCTACTAGATGTGTACTATCACCCCACAAAGATTCGTGTATTTTTACTGTATAGTTTATGATTTATTAGTACTTGAAAGTACTATGTCATACTGTAATACAGTCAACTTTGATAATCAATAACTTGACTTTGGTGCATAGTTCCAGGCTCAGACCACGTTCCCCTTGTTCTACTAGATGTGTACTATTACCCCACAAAGATTCATGTATTTTTACTGTATAGTTTATGATTTATTAGTATTCAAAACTACCATGTCATACTGTAACTGTATGGGCCGTATAGTCAAATTTAATGATCAATAACTTGACTTTGGTGCATAGTTCCAGGCCCAGACCACTTTCCCCTTGTTCTACTAGATGTGTACTATCACCCCACAAAGATTCGTGTATTTTTACTGTATAGTTTATGATTTATTAGTACTTGAAAGTACTATGTCATACTGTAATACAGTCAACTTTGATAATCAATAACTTGACTTTGGTGCATAGTTCCAGGCTCAGACCACGTTCCCCTTGTTCTACTAGATGTGTACTATTACCCCACAAAGATTCATGTATTTTTACTGTATAGTTTATGATTTATTAGTATTCAAAACTACCATGTCATACTGTAATACAGTCAACTTTGATCATTAATAACTTGACTTTGGTGCATAGTTCCAGGCTCAGACCACTTTCCCCTTGTTCTACTAGAGGTGTACTATTACCCCACAAAGATTAATGTATTTTTACTGTATAGTTTATGATTTATTAGTATTCAAAACTACCATGTCATACTGTAACTGTATGGGCCGTATAGTCAACTTTAATCGTTAATAACTAGACTTTGGTGCATAGTTCCAGGCCCAGACCACTTTCCCCTTGTTCTACTAGATGTGTACTATCATCACACAAAGATTCGTGTATTTTTACTGTATAGTTTATGATTTATTAGTATTCAAAACTACCATGTCATACTGTAACTGTATGGGCCGTATAGTCAACTTTAATCGTTAATAACTAGACTTTGGTGCATAGTTCCAGGCCCAGAGCACTTTCCCCTTGTTCTACTAGAGGTGTACTATTACCCCACAAAGATTCGTGTATTTTTACTGTATAGTTTATGATTTATTAGTATTCAAAACTACCATGTCATACTGTAATACAGTCAACTTTGATCATTAATAACTTGACTTTGGTGCATAGTTCCAGGCTCAGACCACTTTCCCCTTGTTCTGCTAGATGTGTACTATCACCCCACAAAGATTCGTGTATTTTTACTGTATAGTTTACGTTTTAGCAGTACTTGAAAGTACTATGTCATACTGTAATAAAGTCAACTTTCATGATTAATAACTTGACTTTGGTGCATAGTTCCAGGCCTAGACCACTTTCCCCTTGTTCTGCTAGATGTGTACTATCACCCCACAAAGATTCGTGTATTTTTACTGTATAGTTTAGGATTTAGCAGTACTTGAAAGTACTATGTCATACTGTAATACAGTCAACTTTGATGATCAATAACTTGACTTTGGTGCATAGTTCCAGGCTCAGACCACTTTCCCCTTGTTCTGCTAGATGTGTACTATCACCCCACAAAGATTCGTGTATTTTTACTGTATAGTTTAGGATTTAGCAGTACTTGAAAGTACTATGTCATACTGTAATACAGTCAACTTTGATGATCAATAACTTGACTTTGGTGCATAGTTCCAGGCTCAGACCACATTCCCCCTGATCTACTAGAGATGTACTATCACCCCACAAAGATCTGTGTACTTTTACTGTATAGTTTAGGATTTTAGTAGTACCATGTTATGCCGAAATATGGCCCTTACAGTCAAGCATAAAACCAATAAGTACTGCACTACAAACAGTGTAGTGTGTAACTTTCTTTTTTATTGTTTTAAGTCTGTATTGTGAAGAGAGAATAATTGCATTAAATCTAATCCTGAATATTTGGTTATATACATTTTGTATTTACATTTTAGTGTTCAAAACTAGATATTACAATGTGTAAGAACAGAGATGGCAATAACTTTGATAAAACAAACTCCAGACATGGGAAATGGTTTAATGAGAACAAATAACGATTTCAGTATCCATCCATTTTCAACCGCTTTTTCTGGGGGCGGGTCGCGGGGGCAACAGTCTAAGCAAACTCCAAACTTCCCTCTCTCCGGACACTTCCTCCAGTTCAGCCCAGCCCAGGACCTGTTTGCCTTGGGAGACCCTACCAGGGGCATTTAGCCCCCAACAACATAGCTCCCGGGGTCATTCAGGCACACAAACTCCTCCACCACGTTAATGTATGTTTCACACATAAATATTCAGTTTTTGACTGTTCCATGACTTTATATTAAACATTAAAATTTAGTTTCAATATTAAAAGTCACACTTTGGAGTCCTAACAGATGGTAATAAAAGGATTTAATGTGTGTGTGCTTAGCCTCACTCAGTTTTTTTATGAAAAGTGACATAATCTGGGCCTGGCGTTATGCACTAAAGTCAAGTTATTCATCATCATAGTTGAATATAAGGCCCATAGAGTATTACAGTATGACCTGGAAGTTTTGTATACTAATAAATCCTAAACTATACAGTAAAAATACACAAATCTTTGTGTGGTGATAGTACACATCTAGCAGAAATAGGAGAAAGTGGTCTGGGCCTGGAACTATGCACCAAAGTCAAGTTATTGATCATTAAAGTTGACTATACGGTATACAGTTACAGTATGAACTGGTAGTTTTGAATACTAATAAATCATAAACTATACAGTAAAAATACATGAATTTTTGTGGGGTGATAGTACACATCTAGTAGAACAAGGGGAAAGTGGTCTGAGCCTGGAACTATGCACCAAAGTCAAGTTATTAATGATCAAAGTTGACTGTATTACAGTATGACATGGTAGTTTTGAATACTAATAAATCATAAACTATACAGTAAAAATACATGAATCTTTGTGGGGTGATAGTACACATCTAGTAGAACAAGGGGAAAGTGGTCTGAGCCTGGAACTATGCACCAAAGTCTAGTTATTAATGATCAAAGTTGACTGTATTACAGTATGACATGGTAGTTTTGAATACTAATAAATCATAAACTATACAGTAAAAATACATGAATCTTTGTGGGGTGATAGTACACATCTAGTAGAACAAGGGAAAGTGGTCTGAGCCTGGAACTATGCACCAAAGTCAAGTTATTGATTATCAAAGTTGACTGTATTACAGTATGACATAGTACTTTCAAGTACTAATAAATCATAAACTATACAGTAAAAATACATGAATTTTTGTGGGGTGATAGTACACATCTAGTAGAACAAGGGGAAAGTGCTCTGGGCCTGGAACTATGCACCAAAGTCTAGTTATTAACGATTAAAGTTGACTATACGGCCCATACAGTTACAGTATGACATGGTAGTTTTGAATACTAATAAATCATAAACTATACAGTAAAAATACATGGATCTTTGTGGGGTGATAGTACACATCTAGTAGAACAAGGGGAAAGTGGTCTGAGCCTGGAACTATGCACCAAAGTCAAGTTATTGATTATCAAAGTTGACTGTATTACAGTATGACATAGTACTTTCAAGTACTAATAAATCATAAACTATACAGTAAAAATACATGAATTTTTGTGGGGTGATAGTACACATCTAGTAGAACAAGGGGAAAGTGCTCTGGGCCTGGAACTATGCACCAAAGTCTAGTTATTAACGATTAAAGTTGACTATACGGCCCATACAGTTACAGTATGACATGGTAGTTTTGAATACTAATAAATCATAAACTATACAGTAAAAATACATGGATCTTTGTGGGGTGATAGTACACATCTAGTAGAACAAGGGGAAAGTGGTCTGAGCCTGGAACTATGCACCAAAGTCAAGTTATTGATTATCAAAGTTGACTGTATTACAGTATGACATAGTACTTTCAAGTACTAATAAATCATAAACTATACAGTAAAAATACATGAATTTTTGTGGGGTGATAGTACACATCTAGTAGAACAAGGGGAAAGTGGTCTGGGCCTGGAACTATGCACCAAAGTCAAGTTATTGATCATTAAAGTTGACTATACGGCCCATACAGTTACAGTATGACATGGTAGTTTTGAATACTAATAAATCATAAACTATACAGTAAAAATACATGAATCTTTGTGGGGTAATAGTACACCTCTAGTAAAACAAGGGGAAAGTGGTCTGGGCCTGGAACTATGCACCAAAGTCAAGTTATTGATTATCAAAGTTGACTGTATTACAGTATGACATAGTACTTTCAAGTACTAATAAATCATAAACTATACAGTAAAAATACATGAATTTTTGTGGGGTGATAGTACACATCTAGTAGAACAAGGGGAAAGTGGTCTGGGCCTGGAACTATGCACCAAAGTCAAGTTATTGATTATCAAAGTTGACTGTATTACAGTATGACATAGTACTTTCAAGTACTAATAAATCATAAACTATACAGTAAAATTACACGAATCTTTGTGTGATGATAGTACACATCTAGTAGAACAAGGGGAAAGTGGTCTGGGCCTGGAACTATGCACCAAAGTCAAGTTATTGATCATTAAAGTTGACTATACGGCCTATACAGTTACAGTATGAACTGGTAGTTTTGAATACTAATAAATCATAAACTATACAGTAAAAATACATGAATCTTTGTGGGGTAATAGTACACCTCTAGTAGAACAAGGGGAAAGTGGTCTGGGCCTGGAACTATGCACCAAAGTCAAGTTATTGATTATCAAAGTTGACTGTATTACAGTATGACATAGTACTTTC
Organism: Betta splendens; assembly: GCF_900634795.4. Taxonomy (NCBI): domain Eukaryota; kingdom Metazoa; phylum Chordata; class Actinopteri; order Anabantiformes; family Osphronemidae; genus Betta; species Betta splendens. The sequence goes on along the minus strand of NC_040892.2, from coordinate 3,929,624 downwards.
AAGTACTAATAAATCATAAACTATACAGTAAAAATACATGAATTTTTGTGGGGTGATAGTACACATCTAGTAGAACAAGGGGAAAGTGGTCTGGGCCTGGAACTATGCACCAAAGTCAAGTTATTGATTATCAAAGTTGACTGTATTACAGTATGACATAGTACTTTCAAGTACTAATAAATCATAAACTATACAGTAAAATTACACGAATCTTTGTGTGATGATAGTACACATCTAGTAGAACAAGGGGAAAGTGGTCTGGGCCTGGAACTATGCACCAAAGTCAAGTTATTGATCATTAAAGTTGACTATACGGCCTATACAGTTACAGTATGAACTGGTAGTTTTGAATACTAATAAATCATAAACTATACAGTAAAAATACATGAATCTTTGTGGGGTAATAGTACACCTCTAGTAGAACAAGGGGAAAGTGGTCTGAGCCTGGAACTATGCACCAAAGTCAAGTTATTAATGATCAAAGTTGACTGTATTACAGTATGACATGGTAGTTTTGAATACTAATAAATCATAAACTATACAGTAAAAATACACGAATCTTTGTGGGGTAATAGTACACCTCTAGTAGAACAAGGGGAACGTGGTCTGAGCCTGGAACTATGCACCAAAGTTAAGGTATTAATTATAAAAGTTTCACAGTATGACATGGTAGTTTTAAATAATAATAAATGCTTAATTTTACAGTAAAAGTATACAGATCTTCATTAGGCGACAGTTTTTCTATATATGCAATATTTTGTTTCGTATTTTTCAATATTTTGAACAGACCAGACGTTTCGCTATGAAAAGAGGAAGTCGCGACGACCGTGTTTTGTTCTCTGCTGTAAAGCGCGTAATACGGGCGCAAGACGTTTCTGAAGCGCGGCTGGCTGAACGACGGATGAACGAACGACGGCTCACTTGACCGCAGTCTTCACACTGTACCTGAAATATTGCTTACGTGAATTTGTTTCAAATAATATCCAGTTTGATTTAAATACCAAATAATAATTAATAAATAAAGGCATTTTATACACAATATTTATAACCAAAACATCTAACGTGTACATACAGTAAATCTGGGGTGGGACGAGATGAGTCTAACTTCTTCCTACTCCGTTCAAGTACATGTATAGCTGACATGCATTTTCGTGTATATGTGCCTAATTATGTGTGTTACTATATCAACTGCCTTTGAAAGAATAAATAAAAATAAATTAATAATATTAATTTAAAGCTGTCCCCCAGACATTGTCATCTACTCTGCGTGTCATTTTCTACTGAAATGAAAATGAAATGGTCGAGGTGCCCCCGCTGTCGCCTGCCTCTGCGCAGGTGTTCAGTGAGATACTGTAGCCCCACACACAGCAGCTGCAGGTCCTGTGTTTTCTTCTGCTTCACTTCTCCGCTAAAGACGTCTCTCAGCGTCCCACATCGGTGCCGCCACTGTGCACGTGCATCGTAACGGCTTGTCAGGAAACCTGCCCGCCGCCGACGCTGATGTTATGGGTTCGCATTGTGTTTGACGGGGACACGTTTGGCTTGAGCAGCCGTGTGGCATGTTTCACCTGAGTGCAGGTCTAAATACACAGCACATAATGGAGGTCGCCAGTCCGGGGGCAGGACACTGGCGGCTGTTCACCACCACTGGCTGTGAAAGGCCTTCACTGTGTGCTTCCAGAAGGCTGAGCGTGTGTGTGCTTGGGTTGAGTGGCAGAGCTCAAGGTGGGAGGCCGGTTGTTTGGCTGCTCTCGCATTGTGACGTTTTAAAGGAGGGGGGTCCTTTTTCAGGAACATCCTCAAAAGTCTGTGTTTTGTATTATTAGAGAATTTGTGTTTGGGATCTAAGCATTGAATCTAATAATCAAATTCTCAATTAGTAGAAAACTGTCTGGTTGTTATTCATTGTCGTTTATTTACGAGATGCTGCTTTTGATTGATTGCATGATACAAAAATCCCACGTGGACTTTCTAATTGTCTGCAAAGTTTGCTGCCATGAGGAAAAATAGACTCCGTTATTGTAATGTTAGTGTGTTGGTGTCTTATTACTCACTTGATACACAACACTTCAATTCGTCTGTGAGTAACTGACTGTTTTTCCTGCAGGAACTCCCGCGCCGTGTGTGGACTTGAACTCGGTCATGGCTCTGAAACGCCTGAACGCGCTGCGGCCTCTGCTGCGTCGCTCGCTGGCGCAGCAGGTGCACCCCCCCCTCGCCTCCACCTCCGCGCTGTCGCCTCTGCTGTGCCCCGGCGGCGCCTGCCACCCCGCGGCGTGCGCCAGGCTCTACGCCACCAAGAAAGCGAAAGGTCTGCGGTGAGATCGGAGACGGGGCTCGCGTGTGCACACGTGCAACCTCTGCGGGACCTCTGGCGTGAATGTGGGTTATTTGATAGATATAATTCATCTTGCACTTCTTCTCCCCTCCTTCCTTTTCCCAGCAAAGGCAAAGGGCCAGTCGGCTAAGGTGAATATTAACACGGCCCTGGTGGAGGACATCATCAGTCTGGATGCAGTGATGGGTGACATGAGTGAAGTCCTTAATGCTCTCAAAGATGACTTCACACGCAACCTCAGCATTCGAACCTCACCAGGTATTCAGCTTCCCTGTGTTCTCACTGGGATTCCGTCTAATATTTCTCAAGATCCCCCAATTTATTTATACTGATTTAGAAAACAGTTACATAAAGCTTTACATACAGTCAAAAGCTCAATTTCACAGCTCCACAATTCAAACCACTGCTGTCATGACAACCTAATGTTGAAACCTAGCGGTCTGTGTACGTCAGAGTCTTGCCTGTAGATGAAACGACGCAGTCATTGTTTCGCCACAGGGCAAATGTCTGTCTGAGCGCAGCGCCTAAAGGCTGAGAGTGAGGAGAGCCCCTGTGTGACCTTACCTTGACCCCAGGTTGACCTCTGTTTCCCCAACTACATCCAGGTCATGACCCTTTGCCTCTGTGTTCTAACAAATGGGCGCTGGGCTCCGAGGAGTCAGAGGTGGGGTGCATAATGGAAGCTCCCGAGGGAGGAGGCCAGCCCTGGAATCAGACTTCAAACTGAAAGTGTCTTGAGTTTCTCCCGCATTTCCTCCTCGGATGAAGTTTCTTTTTCTTCATCCTTTGATTTCCTTTGTGTGTAGTTTCTTTGACCTCTATAGGATTTGCAGACAACAGAAGCTGGAGGAAAACCTTGGTTTCAGTGTTTAACCCTTTCTGTGTCTTCGCTTTCCACTGTCAGGTTCCAGCCTCACTTCTTTCCATTCACCAGTCAACTGTTTCATGCGCTTCACCTTCTTCTATCCTCAGCCCCTCCCTTTGATTTTCCCAACGGTTCCCAGCATCACATGCTGTGGTTGATGATACTTTTTTTATTTACCTACTGGAAAAATATTAATTTGAGTTAGTTTGTTCTGGGCAAGATTCAACCACTTCAGCGCCTCCATCCCTCCTGTTTTCCCTCTGTCTCCTTCACCACTCTGCATCTGTGGCTCCATCGTGTCATCCACCCTCCTTTGTCCCTCTTCTGTGCATCCCCGGTCTCCTCCGGTCTGTCCATCCCTCTCTCTTCTGTCCAGCTGCACAGTAATCCAGGGAGGCAGCAGGACTTAGGGCTGACAGGAGAGATGAGATGGTGGAATGAAATGACGTCAGTTGTCCGAACGCGTCTTGTGCAAGTGTGTGTTTGTTCCATGAACTCCATCTGGCTCTCATTAAACGTGTGTGTGTGTGTGTGTGTGTGTGTGTGTGTGTGTGTGTGTGTGTGTGTGTGTGTGTGTGTGTGTGCGCGTGCGCGTGCGCGTGCGTGTGTACACGTGTGTTGCCATGAACACACGTGTGTGTTTTGTATGTGGCAGATGTGTAGGGGGAAAATATCCCAATAGATCCAGAGTCGGGATCAGCGCTATGACCAACGTATTGCGGTTAATCACAGATGGGCAGTCTGGACTGAAAATTAGCTCTGTTTCCATGGAAACTTTGAGACAAAGTGGACTAAGGCGGCATTGAACAACAACAACAGCTGGGATGCATATTTTTTAAAAAACCTTTGCCTTTTTCTAAGCTGATAATAAGTTTGGAGATTATTTGAAATTGTATTTATACAGCGATTTAAACAAAAGATCTGCTAAATCTTTGATCAAGGTGATCTGACGTTAATAGTATCAGTGAAACCTCATGGAGAACGTCAGCATCAGCGGCCATGATACGACCTCGGGCATCACCCTGCTGACACCTAACATCCCCATCATCCTCAGTTGAACTAGTTCACTAATGTAGATAATATTTATTATCCTATAATAATTGAATGAAGAAGCTTTTGCCAAGTTTTTAATATTAGGCCAATTCATCCTCATCCGCCTGAGTCTGACCTCCGCATGTCCACTGCGCAGACTCCATCTTTTTATTCAAACAAATGACTCGTAAAGCGGTTCCAGATGTTTGGGTGCAAGGTAGTAACAAAGATGGACAGGTACAGATATAGAGACGACCCGTCTTCGTCCAAACACTCGCTCAGACTGACAGGTTCAGGCGTCGATCGGGGAGATGGCATGTGAGTGATTCAGCTTCCGTTAAATAAACGGTGTCCGTTTCATCGCAGCATCACCAGATTCTATTTTGGATTTATTTTCCTTCCTCTGCATCTGTAGCTTTTTGGGCCTTTTGAAATCATCTCATGAACCAATCATGGGGGGGGGTCTCACCTCCCCTTTACCCTCCTGTCCTACGCTGAAGTGGACCCCCCCCCCCGTGTGAGCAGAAAGCCAGTGATGTAAGGCAGAGGTGGAGGAGAAGGAAACAACTGCGTCTGAGCTTAGCCAGATGGAGGAGAGGGACGGACGGACGCAGTGAGGGACAGAGGAACAGGAGTCGGCCTGTGTTGGCAAACCTTCCCTCACTTGTCTCCACGTTGACGCTGAGGACAGACAGTGGATCATGGAAACAGCCTGAAGGCCTCTTTTTTTAAACTCACTTATGCAAATTGTGACTTGTGCTGCTCACTCATCTGTCCGTCTGTTTGTTTATGTGTCTGACTGAGCGATTTGACTGAATGTTTTCTTTTAGATTAATTCTGCATGGATGCATGTGTGCCCCCCCCCAACCTGACAGAGGTTTGGAACCAGCACCGACCCGACCCTTGAGAATAAAAGTCCAAGTAAAGACGTAGTACAGATGAACAATATGGAGCCCAGCTACATGCTGTTCTAACGGCACATTTCAAACATCATTGAATAACTCAAATAAAAATGTGTAAAAGTAAAATAGTGAATTGACAAAATGCATCAAATGTGGCCAAAGGAAATATTAATTGCTTCAGTTTCCAAATGCAGACATGTTTGATATTTCTCAACAGGACTGGGCTGCTCAAAGGCACGCCGGCCGCTTTGCAACGAAAAGAAAGTCAACAGTTGTGTTTATCTGTGTTTGCTCAGGAGCTCTCGATCACATCGTGGTGACGACTCCGGACGGAAAGTTTCCTCTGAACCAGCTGGGTCAGATCTCCATGAAATCGCCTCAGCTCATTATGGTCAACATGAGCAGCTTCCCCGAGGTAAGACGAGCGGCGAAGGCTGTCGCCCGCTCGTATTGGTCTGAGAAGGCGGTAACCGAAAGCTTTGTACAAATAATCCACGGCACAGACAGATAGATAGACGGTGCCTCACAGGAGGAAAAGAGCCAGGCCAGATCTGGAATCCCACATCTCTGTGCAGTGAAAGCCGAGCCGCCCGCTCCCTCTCCAACTGCGTCTCAGATGCTAATTGATTGATCACTGCTCCGGCCCTTTGTTCTGGGTTGAAAGATAGCAACAAGAACTTAAGCTCCGTGTGTGCGTGCACGGAAACGCGGACATGTCTGCATGCGAGTTGTCACAGAATAGGAAATGACCTCATCTTACCCCCAGGTTAGGAAGGAATGGATTATTTTTCTTTTTTTTTTTTTCGCTCGCTTTTCTCTCGCTCGTTTCTTTCACACATGATACAACACTGTACTAATCAGAGCAACTCGCGGTAATTCTCTCCATGGGGCGATGCACAGTTTTAGTAGCCAGACTTTCTGGTGGTCTGGAAAGTCTAAATGGGCTTTTTTTTTTTTTTTTTGCATCTAACAACATTATGCAATCATACCCTGCGACAGCTGTGCCTTCGTTGGCTGTTGTTAAGTCACTGGGCTTCGTTTCTCCACCCTAACCCCTTTTTGTGACTTGCAAAACTACATACATGTACACATTAACACATTCATCAGCAAATCCCGACTCGTGCTCAATGTCCCTCCGGCGAGTTATTTCCCAGAATCCTCGGCAGCGACAGACCACACACACTTCCCTGTCATGCCCTACATTACCCATGTGCCACTCAGAGGTGAGTCGTCAGTATCCAGAGTTAATAGGCTTATAATGATGCCTATCCATTACCAGGCGCTGCAGAGGCCCTTGCATTGTTCCCCACTCAACTGCTCGCAGCCTGTGAAGCTACGGCGAAGAGGACGGCGGCGACCCGCGTGCACGGACGCGCAGCCATTTTGGCCCGTGTGCGTTCAGAGGGCGGTTGTGGTTTGAACGTCCCACTGCTTTCGTTACCTGCGTTTCCTTCACGGGGATCTTTTTAAAAGCACGGGCCCCCCGTCCACTCAGCTCTTTGAACCGGGCCGTCGACGTTTGATGTGAGGGTCCAGCGTCATTTCTCTTCCTCTCCCAACATATTAACCAGAACCTGCCCAGAAAAAAAAGTCCCGCTCGGTTTTCCCTAAACCGCTGGAGTGGTCGTCTGAGAAAGGGAAACGGTGATGAATTTGATGCCGAGAACAATCAAACATAGGTATGGGCTGAATCTATCACCCCGCACTCAAAGAGATCGAGCAGAGGCCTGTTCTCCGGATGAATTGAACAAAGGAACAGAAACCTCATGAATTAATTTAATGCACACAAATAAGTTCCTTTAATCTCACTCCCATTTCCTTCTCCCTGAGGAAACGGCTTGAAGGAGAGTGGAGGAGAAAGGGGGTAAAGTAAATACGATATGCTCCTATTACTGCATTAAACATTTGCACGCGTCTTGATGCTCAACTCAGGGAATTGTCATGTGGTTGCAGAATTGTTTCAAAGCACTTGGCTTCCTCTCCCCGTGCTCTGGAATGAGAGCTTTCGCTGTATGTGGCGGTTCACGTCGTCCTGCTTTTCACATGCGAGCGTTGTTTCTATATCTGGCTGCTTCTCGGATCAGTGGAAATATAAGAATAACCTTTAAAACCGGATCCGCAATAGCAGGTTTGATGAATGAACTGATACTAATCCATGTGTTGTATGATGGTGGACCAACGTTTCAGAGTTTCTTCACAGCACATTTTTCTGATCGTGCGCTGTGGATCGTGTTGCTGCATCTCCAGCCAGACGAAGAACAGGCTGATCGTTTCCACCTCTTCCACACAGACAGATTTCCTAAAACCCGATTAAGGTGTTAGATCAGGGATATCTGAGGAGATTTCCATTCCTTCTTTTATTTTTCATACTGTTGATCTTGATGCGAGTTGATGGGAGTTAGTCTAATCTGAAACCTAATGTTTTATCGTCTATATGGATTTGTTCTTAATGTGACTAGTTCCATGCCAAACTCTGGAATAAAGCCCATTGTGTGTGTGTGTGTGTGTGTGTGTGTGTGTGTGTGTGTGTGTGTGTGTGTGTGTGTGTGTGTGTGTGTGTGTGTGTGTGTGTGTGTGTGTGTGTGTGTGTGTGTGTGTGTGTGTGTGTGTGTGTGTGTGTGTGTGTGTGTGTGTGTGTGTGTGTGTGTGTGTGTTGTACACGAGCACAAGCAGACTCTCCCCTGAGGTCAGCAGAGGTCAGCGCCCTGCCCTGCAACCTCTCAGTCCCGTCCCACAGGGCTGAGCTCTGACAGTGGCCCGAGGCACTTCCATGCTGCATGGGCTTCCCCTGACACACACACATACACCGCACCCAAACACAACATACACAACACAACATCTTAATGACTGCCAGCTGGAGCTAAGCCTCTACCTGCACTTGTAGCTTTTTCATTCACACCAGTGCTGGACTCATTCGTGTGTGTGTGTGTGTGTGTGTGCGCCCCCCCAGGCTACGGCAGCAGCCACCCGTGCCCTGAGAGAGGGCAGCATGAACCTGAACCCAGAGGTGGACGGGACCATCATCAAGGTGCCCGTTCCCAAGTGAGTGATTTTCTCGCACACAGGCCTGAGGGCGAAACACTTTCCTCCTAATCCCCTTTTTTATTTCACTTTTATTTGTCACCTTCTATGTTTTTTTACTTCCTCTATTTTCATTATTAGTATTGATTGCAACACTGTCAAAGATTTTGCAAGTTCTCCTTTTCTTTGTGTGCTGCTATTTCAGCATCTGACAAATCAACGCCGCTCAGAGAATTGACATTGTTCTGGTGACGCATCCACTGAATTTCCTTAAAATCATGTTCCCTAAATTCATTCACTCACACACTCACTTAGTCATGCTTAGTATTGAACAATGGATCTCTAGAAAACCTAGAGTTTGATAATATTCTATAATTTCTATAGTTCTATAGTTAGATTTGACATTTAATTAATTCTAACAGAACCGGTTGTCTTGATATTCACTTTGGGTTTTGTGTTTATCATTTGATATTTAATGCACCAAGTAATTAATCTATAAATAAACTAAATACGTTATCATATTACATTATCACAGCTAAACTACTGTATACACCGAGTCTCAGTCCTGTTTTTGTACCTCGCTCCATTAATAAATCCCCTGGTCTCCTGCTCTGAGCTCAAACTGACAGATTTATTGACTTTTACTTGTAGATGTATGGAGAATCTCGGCGTGTTGATTTGAGGGCGGGTCAGTCGCTCCCTCCATCCCGACTAGACCTCTCCTGCTCTCGCGATTTTTCTCCCTGCCAAGTCAAACAACTTCACAGAAAACTATCCATCTCTCACTCCCTAAACCATTCTGGCTGTATACACAGGCAGTTTTTACATATACACACACACACACACACACACACACACACACACACACACACACACACACGTGCTTCGCCGGGCGCACGCTCATGTATGTTCCTGCGTCAGCGTGTGTGCGCCGGGAGCAGCAGGTGTTAGTCTGGCAGAGGAGGGACACGAGAGTCGGACTGCTTTCCCCCTGCAATCAGTCTCGGCACGCTCTGAGCCTCCATTTGCATTTCCAAGGAGAAGGCGCTCCTTGATTGGCCCTGGAATCAGTAATTAGGCCGTATTGTTTGCGGTAAATAGACGCTGCAGTCGGATTGTTTGCAAATAGTACCAGAGGCGAAAACAACGAAAAATGCCAATTAGGGACAAAGAGGGAACGTGAAATGGGAAGTAGGATTATCTGAGTGATTAACAAATGCAAAGTGAATGCGAAGTTTGGAATGACGGATGTTTCAACTCTGGTCTCAGGCCTCGGGAAGTGATTGTTGTTTGCTGCTTTGCCATGAGTCGGAGCTAAAATGATTAGACTTCATGCAAACACTTAGCGTCCCAATTTACACAAGTGAGCGCATAGTTCTTTTGGTGTGTGTGTGTGTGTGTGTGTGTGTGTGTGTGTGTGTGTGTGTGTGTGTGTGTGTGTGTGTGTGTGTGTGTGTGTGTGTGTGTGTGTGTGTGTGTGTGTGTGTGTGTGTGTGTGTGTGTGTGTGTGTGTGTGTGTGTGTGTGTGCGTGTGTGCGTGCGTGCGTGTGAGAGAGAGGGACTACCAGAGCTACAATAAGTGGGGTATAAAGTGAACATGAGTGTGTCTGACCCCCCCCCCCCCCCGTCAGGGTAACACGGGAGCACAGAGAGAACCTTGTCAAGATGGCGAAGCAGTTCAGCAACAAGGCTAAAGAGTCGCTGAGGCGACTCCGCTCCAACGCTTTGACGCAGGTCAAAAAGGCGAAGGAGGGACACTCGGAGGACACCGTACGGCTCGTAGAAAAGCAGGTAGGATGCGGAGGGTGGGGGCTTCCGCCGACATCAGTCCAGATGTGATCGAACCCTCCTCTCTGCCCTCAGATCCAGCAGATGGCCGACGACATGGCGGCAGATATCGACAAGCAACTTGCAGCCAAGACTAAAGAGCTGTTAGGTTGATGGAGAAGGTCAAAGGTCAAGCACAGGTCTCATTGGCTCTTGATATTGTACTGTCATTTACTCCCAGCTGGAACTACACGGGGATGCCACTCCAGCATGAGCAGCGTTTCAGTCTGACCTTCCTAATAAACCACACAGACTCTCAGTCTCCGGATTCTCCAGTTTGTCGGTTCTCCGCCGGCCGGTGTCTGCGCGTCGCCCCCGAACGAGCCCGGAAGCATCGGGAGCGACAGGCCGCCGCTCACCTCCCTCGTTCCCTGTTACTCTTCCTGTCTTCAAACAAACACGGCGTAAGTGGCAAATGGAGTTTTAATGGGATTTGCGGGCCTCCTCCTAATCAAACGTCTTGCCACAACTGCTGTCTGTTTACATAAAACAATCGCACCCATCTGAATCTAAACGGGCTGCGGCCCGCCTCACTGCTGCTGCAGAACGAGGCACAGACACGGAGGCCGGCGCAACAGACTCCATTAGTGTGTTGCCAAACATTTGTTTCACATTGATTCAAAGTTTGTTAAAAATGCATTCGGGGGAGGGAGTCTTTAATTTGCACTCATGTCTAGGATTGATAATACGGCTTGTTGCTTTTAAACACAGTAAAGTTGGGAAAGTAGCGTTATTGATGGGCTTCATTAAAGAAGCTGCTTTGTAGCGCATGCGTCATCTCTCTCTCCTTTTGTTTTCTTTTCTCCTTTCCCCCTCTTTTGCTTGAAGTCGCCCCCTCCTCCATTAGTCAGAGTGATAATGGACTTTTCCTGTGTACAGACCTCGAGGCCCCGGCTGCTGGCACCACGACTGTCCATTAGGAAAAGCAGCTTTTAAGCTTTCTTTGTCTTTAAATAGCGGCGGCTGTTTGAAGGAAAGGATGTGGGACGTGTGGTTGAAACTGGAGCGATAAAGAAAAGCGCCTCACTCCACCTAGAAACACATTTACTGCCTCATGTGCATCGTTTACATCAGAGAGACTCCCTCCTCATAGCTGCGACTTCTTCCAGTCTTTATCAAACTGACGTCTGACTCCTTTATAGACTGAATATCAGTGATGAGTAGTGATGCTGCAGAGCTCATTGTGTTTTTTTATTGTCCTTGGAGCTAAATGGTAGCGGTGTGAAGTCGTTCGCCCCAGACTGTGTCTCTCTTACATTTGCCTTGGCTCTGTCTCCCCGAATGGCTTCGCTTTAATGGCCTAAACAGACCGGAGTCGTTGGATAAACAAGAGTTTAGCAGAGGAGTGGCCGGGCCGGAGGAGGGGCACGATGCAAATGGCAGGTTTATGTGGTGATTCTAGGTCCATATGTCAGCAATTTGAGGGCATTGTGTACCTTGGCCTAAAACAGAGGCTTCATGATCGATGGAGGGGTGAAAATCTCCCAAGTCCCTGGCCCAGAACACAGGCAAGCACACGGAAATTGCTTTCAGCTGATAGCTTCATTTTGGTTGACATTTATCAAGTGAATTACCCCTGTTCCTTTTGAATGTTTACTACTGCTAGCGCCGCCCTTTAACGCACACGTGAGGGGGGGGGGCCCGACCGGTGAACGGGACAGCTCCGGCGTGTCCTTTGGCGATTCCCCACAAAAATATACAAGTCCAAATTAGCTCGGTAAACGTTTGATTTGACGCTCCGAGCCTCTAATCCACGTCTGGGGCGTTTTGGGGGAAAAGATCACCAGAGTCGCACACGTTGAGCTGAGATCTCACAACAAATTAAAATACTTTTGATCCAAAAGCTTCATTTAGCCAGCGGAAAAGGTGCTTTATTTTTCCTCAAGTGTATTTAAAGGAAATAACCCCAGTTCTCACATCGCTCTGCATCATATCTATATCTTTGATGTAAACGTCCATCTGCATCATTCATATTGTTTGAGAGAAGCTTAGGATCATAGTCCAAACAGTTTGACAAAGCCCTGCATTACATTGTACAGATTGTGTGATGGAGGGAGGCGACGGGCGCACGACGCCCCTCTGCTCCTTGTCCTCTGTGATTACAGCGCCGCTGCTGGAACTCTGAGGAGGCCAGACGACAGAGAAGCACTTCAGCGTAGACACAAACGTATCGATACCCCACACACACCACATCCCCCCCCCCCCCCCCTCTCTCTCCCTTTCCTTCTCTTCTCATCACCCTGGAGTGTAAAGAGTGTCTGAAGCCACCCTGAAGATCTCATCAAGCATCCAATCAAGGCGTGAATACAAAATGCGCTCTCCTCTTGCGATGCGATGATGGGGCTGCATCCAGAGCCCGTCCGGGGCCGCGATCTCTGCATATGCAAATTGAACTTAAGATTTACATAGACCCCGACGTTCGCGAGATTCCCTGACCCTTTCAGGGACGTAGTAGCAGGTTTGGGGGAAAGAATGTGTGCAGATTAGCCTATTAATATTTATAGCTGTAATTTGTGGAGCCGCGCGGCGTGAGGCCTAGTGCGTGCGCTGTAATGCAGACCATATTGGAGACTCATCCAGGTGGGCGCTCGTACGGCCTCTAACAGGGAAATGGGCGGCCATTTTCGGAGGAAGCTGGATATCCTAATAATCAGGTAAACTAATAGCGGGCGGTGAGAGTGTTTCCTTCCGGAGCTCTCGGCGTGTCAGTCATTCACCCTGTCTGGTCTGCGAGCCATTTTAATTCAGTGGAACGTGCGCTCCCCCCAACGGGAGGACCACACGGGCCCCTCTGGACGGCCTCTGGACCCACGAGGAGCACAGCAACCAGCCAAACACACACACACACACACCTTCTGCTTCTCCAATCCAACAAAGCGTTCCTCAGTCCAAAGTGGTTAAACTGTCATTTCAAATCGTCTGGACATCGTGATTACCGGCATGGGAGGAATTATATATTTAGCTTTATGTCCGTCGCCATTTCCTCCCCCAAGCCTGATCTGAAGTGACTGGCCAGTAGTGCCCTCCATGTTACTATCTCTGAGGAGTTTAAACCTTCCCCCAGGAGACAAGTGTAATCAACGGCTGCCAGCGGGAGGCCGGGGGGAGGCGGCGGGGGGGGATGAGAGCCGAGGGCTGGCTGCTGTTGGACCTGCACTGATTGGATGGCACAGAAATGACAATGGATCCAATTTACAAGCGCATGTGTCTAAATCCTGAGGAATAGACTCCAGACGAGGAGGAACGAGGGAGCGTTCGTGGTCCGTGATATCGGAGCGACGTCCTCGTGTGTGATCGCTAACGCAAGGCAGGAACTTGTCTCCTGCTGCAACAGGTGAAACCGCAAGAAGTGAAATCACCATAATTTTTATTCTTATTTTATAGTAAAAGTCATTTTATTCGTTTAATGTGTTTGATGCCAAGACTTGTAGAAATTGGCACCAGTTTAATTTGCAGACTAGCAGATTTTCTCTGAGGCTCAAAGTGATGCTTCAGAACTTGCATGTGCATGTTAAGCAAGAGGAAAACCGACAGATTAGTTTATTTTGCAGAAAAACGCGAATGTTGACCTAAATTCCTTCTACATTAATCTCCAAAAATAAACACTGTCCGCGGGTGAATCCATCCACGCCCGGCCTCCAAGATCTCATCCATTCTGACGAGACTCATTCATCCTCAGTGGTGTCACTGCTTGCTCATAAAAAAAAGGTGATCCTTAGGAAAGCAGATGAACACGGCCAACGCGCCGGACAGGAAGCCTGTTAATCTGCAACCCAATCCCAGCCGGGCACAGTGACACCCGGATCAGGTTTGGCTGAGCGAGGAGGGGAGGAAGGAAGTGAAGGACTCAGGAAACCGTGTTCAGAGCTTTCACCAATCATATCCATCACAGTGCACAGTCATGGAAGCGTGTGTGTGTGTGTGTGTGTGTGTGTGTGTGTGTGTGTGTGTGTGTGTGTGTGTGTGTGTGTGTGTGTGTGTGTGTGTGTGTCCATCCCTGTTTCACCAGTCGTATCCATCACACGGCTCTGTCTTCAGGCCTGGGCGAAGGAACCAGGGAGTCATTAGAGGGGTTGGGCTGCAGAGCTGCACTTTAACTAAACATCTTTTTCCATAAAATAAATGCTTCCAGGTTACCGCGGGTCTGGGAGAACCCGGGTCGCCTCGCTTCTGCTGCCACTCATCTGATCCCAATTACCAGAAAGTCTGGGTCCGGGCCAGCGACGAGCATGCGTGCAGGCCCGAGTCGTGTGATGGACTGCGGCGGGGACCGAGGACCACACAGCCCCAATGTGGCATGAGTTTGGCTTAAGTCAACACAGCGCTGCCACCTAGCATCATTACCCACCTTCACACCCCCCTCCCCCCCTCCCCCTCCTCCCCCAAGGCCCTGTGCAAGCCATGCTCTGTGGCTAAGAAAAATAACCTGCACTCTAATAAAGGTCATGCACAATGTCACATTTTCTCTGTTTGATTTCAGCTGAAGCTCCTAAGTGGCTCCGTGTGAGCGAGCACGTGTGGGTTCAGCGTTGGAGCTAATTATATTTTAGCGGGACAAGAGGTTTCAGTGGTAACTAAGCTGGCGCTTTATCTGGACCGGGCATCTGAGCGCGGAGCCGCCCCGCAGCACGTTCACCTCCGGGCGCAGAGACGCGTGTTTACAGTGCTCTGTGTTTACTGAGTGTCAGAAGGGATCAAGTGATGCTGCTGCAGACGCGCAGCCATTTTAAATGGACACGGCACCTTCCTCGACGTTTTCAGCATCGCCGACCTTCTGTGTCACCGACGCACTCTGTAAAGCCCTCATTCGCCGGCTTTGATGTCGGCCAGTGAGAGTTCAGCCTCCATCCGACACACGCTCGTGTTAAATGCATGAGGGGAAACCTGAGCTCGGAGGAGAGGAAGAGTCGATCACGCTGATGTATATGTGTTTGTCCGTGCGTGTGTTTTTGTGTGGATACAGTGTGCATTTACGTCCATATATTATTGAATAATTGCTTCCTGATGCTCCACTCTTCCCTAGAATATTAATTACCAAATGATGAAACCGCCCCTTTGGTCTGAGAGGTTGGAGGAGGAAATGGGGGTCGTGCATGTAGATTGTCCAACTCTTTTGTGTGTGTGTGTGTGTGTGTGTGTGTGTGTGTGTGTGTGTGTGTGTGTGTGTGTGTGTGTGTGCGTGTGCGTGTGCGTGTGCGTGTGCGTGTGTGTGTGTGGTAGTAATAGTTGAACGGAGGGACTGCACTATCTGAGCTTCAGGGGGAAACATTTCTCTCTTCTTGAATGGATTTGACAAAGCGCTTGCTGTAAAACCTTGTCTGGCGCTAAATTCAT
Organism: Betta splendens; assembly: GCF_900634795.4. Taxonomy (NCBI): domain Eukaryota; kingdom Metazoa; phylum Chordata; class Actinopteri; order Anabantiformes; family Osphronemidae; genus Betta; species Betta splendens. Next base: position 3,914,305 of record NC_040892.2, on the reverse strand, counting down.
TATTAATAGTTCTTTCGTAGCTCCAAAGAAAATAGTGATCCAGCTGGAGAACAAACAAAGCTCCAGTGTTGTTCGTATGATGCTTTTTCAGGTGGGGCTCACGGTCGCAGACCAACCTGAAGGGACTGTTACAGTACATGCTCACTTCAATTAGCTGCTGTTGTTCTTACATTGATCCTTTTATCAGTTACTGACCAGCACCGGGTTCTGCTGGAGGCAGAAAAGGACATAAATCTAATCATTTTAAGGATAAGATAGAAAGTAAACGAGCTGTTGGTCATTTTAAAACGTGAACAACAACCAGACAAAAAAAAAGGAAGCGTAGTTCTTTCAGCATTAGCCAAAACCAAACACAGGGATTCCTGATGAGCCTGAGCCCACAGGAGAAGAACGATGGCACCATCTAGTGAAGCTCTGCTGCAGACGAGCAGCAAAGCCATTTAAACAGTGGAACAAGAGCTCATTCAGACGGACCAGTGAGGAGAACTGGGACCACAGCCTCGTCCTGCGTGGGCCGAGGCAGTCACGGGTCGGGTCCACTCGCACCAAATGTGGTCTCATTCTAATGACTTTGACTATTTCCTTACTGTGTGTTCCAGTTACTGTTGAGAAGCATCATAATCGTAAAGGTTAGTTTATTGTTTTATTGCTTTGTTTCAAATGTAAGTTGTTTCCTCAATCGGCTGCTGCTCAGAAATAGTTCTCGAACAACTTCCACCTCTGATATGACTAAAAATACTGCACTAGTGCAGTATTACCACTACCTACTGCAAACATCTGAGCTGTTTTATGTAGGTTAATGAATGAACATGTATAGTTGAACATTAATCTGCATGTGAACACACAATTAGTCTGGTGGAAAGTTTATTGCAGCTGCTCGGAAAACTATTATCAGCATTCAGGTTTTAGTGGTTGCTGATTGTATCGACTGTCTGTTTCTTTATTAGGACAAACCACTCAGGCAAAACCCTAAAATTCCCATTGTTGTACAAGCACATGATGCAACAACGAAATCAACAATCTGTCGGATAAGTCAAATCATAAGTCATAACTTCGGTCAATTTCAGTTACAGTTGGATTATGGAAAAATACCGAACGTGTTGAAATGCTGTAGTGTTCAGAATATAAAGATAGAGAAGTGGTTTCTGATGCAAGACTGGTTTGCTGACATTGAACCACAGCCTCTCAGTCGCAGACTTTGACCCTGGCGCGAAGCACCGCTCTGTTAAATCCCATTAGATGTGAGGGACTTTCTCCCGGCTTTGGGTCGAGTCCACTCGTCCCCGTCGAGGAAAAGGTGGGTCTGAATGATCACTGGAGCGTGTCTGTTCTGGAGGAAGTTCTCAAGGAGCCCCAGAGACGTGGGAGCAACATCTGCCTCATGTTAAGTCACGTCAGCTATGCTTTAATCTCCAACTCCATGATTCAGGTTTTACGTTTTATTCTGACGCGTTGGATGTCAACACTGCTCAACACGTCAATGAGCACTTGATTCATGGGAATAAAACCGACGTGCATATTAGCAGAGCTAAAGCCACACTGTGGGTTTGTAGCGTCTTCCTGTGTAATGACTAACACCAACAGAGGCTGCACGGCTGCAGCTTGCAGCGCCATGTCACCAGATCCCTGGAAGAACCGGGCGCGTTCTGGGCAGAACGTGTAAACACACGCTTCCTGTCCCATAATGCAAGAGCCTGAAAATGACTGGTGTGAGAGACGAGAAGTCGCTGATGTGTGACAGATCAGCGCGATGCGGGGCGAAACCAGTAGCGCATTCACAGAATGAAGATTAGCATTTTCGTTATCTAACGTTACTGGAAGCGTGACTGCAGCGTCTCTTGCCGGGAACGCTGCTAGAATCGTTTCCCTTTTCAGCTGCAGCCCCGCGTTAGCGAGTGACCCCCGCGGCGTCCTCTGCGTTTCTGCTGACGCACAACAGAAACGCTGGAACGCTGCAGCCGCGCTGGACTCCAGGTGTGACTGTGCTGCACCGGCAGCGACGTGACCAAACACAGGCGCTCATGTGTCGTAAAAATAGGTTTAATGGATCAAGACATTTTTTAAGCTTATAAAAATAGTGCAACAACAACAACAACAACAACAACGGAACACAAATGTTAATGTACAGTATGTTTGGTGTCTTCAGTATTTCGCTATCGGTGTGTGGAGCTTCAGCACCCGCGCCGTCCTCGAGGCCTCCGTCAGAAGCCTGACGTCCTCTGAGGTCGTGACCAGGACCCTGCAGCCGCCTCGTTCGCCCAGGAGCCTCTTCAGAGACTCGTCAAACCGCGCGCTTCCTTCTCTGTAGCCGTCCAACAGCAGCAGCGTCTCCCCGCACCGGCTCAACATAGTCCTCAGCTCATCCTCTGTCGATAAATGCTCCTTGAGGCCAAGTCGAGCCATTAGTTCTTGACACAAGTCGCCCTCGGCGGCGCTGCAGTCCAGATACAAGAGCAGCTGCAGAGCGCGGAGCTGGAGGAGGGGGGGCGGGGCGCGTGGGACCCCCAGGGCCCAGGACCGGACCAGGAAGTGGGCCACGCCGGTCTTCCCGCTCCCCGGGGGTCCCTCCAGAACTACGGCCTCTCCAGCGTCTGGGATCAAAGCCTGGAGCTCTGCAGGCCGGTCGTCCCTGCAAAACACCAGCCGCCGCTGTCACCGCGCCCCTCTCTGCGTTTACAGTAAAAGCCTGGTTCGAGAACGGGCTTTTCGTGACTCACTCGGTCCGCAGCCGCTGATGAAGCTGCTCCACGTCAGCCGCGCACTGGAAATCGCAGTAGCGCTCGTTCAGGAACACCCTCAGATTTTCCTTCCTGTAATCTGCAGACATCAGCATCAACGGTGAGCTGGGTTCTTTCGCTTTCTCTTTGCCAGTAGCAACAGTTTGAATGTTCAGCAAAGACACATAAACGATGTTCAATAATGTGGAGACAATTGGTCCACAAAGGGAGTGATGAACAGAACCACCTCCAATTGAACATCAGTAAAACCAAGGAGCTGGTGATGGACAGCTCCATGTTCTATGAGGTGTGGTCTGCTATGATAAAACTTTAGCTACTGTATTAATTGGATGTGAGTGTGTGTAGATGTGTTAACATTCCTATTTTTAATCTCCCTTCCTTCTTGTGTGACAGCAGTCAGTGTGTGCAGGATAACTTCCCTCTGGGATTAATAAGGTTTTTGGAATCTTCCCTAAATAAACAGCACCAGTCACTCACCTTCACTGAATGTCGTTCTCTCTTCCTCATTTTCTTTATTAATTTGTAGACCTGATGAAAAGGAAAACACAGTTGGAGAGAGTCTCAGCAACAAACTCAGCTTCGATGCATTTGACTAAACCATCACGTTACAAACCACTAGAAAGACTATCGAAATGTCTCAGCATCTATTTTTGGATGCTACAGTAAAAAAGGGCAGTTTCACATTCTTGCAGTGGAAGACGATGCAGCACAGACAGAAATCCAATGAATGGGTGCCACTAATAGTGAAATCAAGCACCCTGTCACCAGTGAAGATGAAACTAAGAGTGGGTTAAACCGCTGCGGGTCTGTTTCATCTCTGGAACGAATGCATCATCTGAGCTCTGACTAAAGTCGGGAACAGCTTCAGTTCAAACTGCAGCCATTTGGAGCTTCTGCTTTGAGTGGAACCAAGGGGAGCACGAGTGAGCCCAGAGCTTCTCACAGAGAACGGACGGCGTTGAACACAAACACTCACAGGCGGCAGCGGCGCCCGCTCTGACGCGAGGCTCCACCAGAAGGTTCCCTTTGCTGAGGGTGCGAAACCCTGTGGAAAAGAGCAGAGGACGTGTCTAATCTGGAAATCTGGACAAATGTCTGTGAATGCGTCTGCTGCCATTTGCTCCTCTTCTACACAATACTTACAGGAGATAAGATGAATAAATGCGTAACGATATGATTGTTAAGGGGAATTATTCGCTCATGTGCTAAACAGAGAAATCACCCACGCGTTTACGAATAACCTCAAATTCCCCCGCCGCCGAGGCCAAACTGGGTGTTTCCAACACTGACTTTGATGAATTTCAAAAAAAACAACAAAAAAACGCAAAGTCACGCTCAGCAGGTCGAGTCACGCGCTCATAAAACTCCCTCGGTAACAAGCAGCGGCCGGCCACGGAGCCGCTACCTGTCCACGCGGAGCGCTTCCTCTTTTGCTGTGCGCGTGCGCGTGCGACAGGCAACAGCTGATGCTGATTAAGGACTCCGCTTCGCGCGAAGTGAAACCAGAGGCCGCGCGTCGGCGCCGGTCACCGGATGGAGTTCGGTTTCTCCGTCCAAGTCACCGGAGTTTCCTGGGCCGTTTCCACGCATGCGGCGGCACGAGGAAACACGGACGCGCAGTGACTCACCTGGCCCGCTATCAGACGCTTACCGTAATTCCTCAAAATATCCCATAATAACGCCCCATGTTCTGGCTCGGGACCGTGTATGCGCTCGTGCAGTGTGGCGCATGCTCTGTACGTGACGTCACAGAGGCAGGCGTTACCTTTCCTCCGCCGCCGATACAGCAGCAGCGCTGCGATGACGATGCCCAGAACGACCCCCACGCTCAGCAACACGATGACGGCGTCGTGTCTCTTCTGTGCAGCGGGTAAATCACCTGTGGAGCGAGTGGGGAGCTCGTTAAAATCACCCTAGGGGTCCACAAACAGCGTCGTTATCAGCTTGTTTATCTGTTTGGGGAAATAACCAAATAAACCAGCGATATCACAAAGCCAACTTCCTCTTCCTGCCTCAGAACTGAAAAATGTTCTATTTTAATGACTCAGCTGTGGAACCGTTCAGCTGTGGAGCCAGTTCTGCGTCTTTTACTTTTCTTTTATATGCTGTGTCTAACATACTTTTCTTTCATTTTGCCTCATCGCAGCTGAATCGTCTGACACACAAAGCTGCAGGAAGTCGTTTATCATTTCAGCAAAGTTCCTCGGACCGCGTGAAAAAAGGTCACAGTTCTGCGCGTGCAAGCGAAAACCCTTCGCAGATCACAAACACGCGCACACAAACAAAGCCCACGCTTCCACGCATGACTGAGCCTCATGCAATAAAAACACTCCTACACAGCGCCCTGTGAGCAGGTACCGTGGGCTGGTTCTGTCTGACGTGGGCCTCTATCACTGAATCAAGCCTCACCTGGAATGTGGAAGGTCGCAGAGGCGCCGTCGGCCGTGAAGCCACACGTGTAGTTCCTCTCCTCCGTGGAGTTGACCCAGATCTGACTGCTGACTCTGAACAGACCCTGGGGCGTCTCCACGGCCGTCGTGTTGGCGCCGAGGGCCCGGCGCCGCCCGTCCCGCCACGACACCGCGGTTCTGGGGTGGCCCTCGGCCTGACAGCGCAGCAGCGCGCGGTCCCCGCGGGCTGCCCGCTCCACGCTGCGGGTCACGGCGCCGTAGGGCGCTGGGGGGGCGGCGGGACCAGGCGTCAGAACAAACCCAAACGGGGAGAATCTGGAGGACATTTCTGAGCGCTTCTCGAGGCGCTGCTCTTAGTTTCACTTGCAGAGTGACTCATTGAGTAACTGACCAGCTATTGAGCAAGGCGGTTCCGAGAAGCGGGTCTCTGCAGGCGAAACTAATGTGAAAAGCTCCAACTGTCATTACCTGTAACAGACAGCGTCATCGTCTTATAGTCCGCGCCTTCTTTGGTCTGCACCCGACACTGATAGGTCCCAGAGTCATTGATCCTGAGGCTGGAGATCTGCAAACAGCAAAGAGGGAGTCACAAGCTGCGACGCGAGCGGCTCAACGCTGGGAGCGCGTCCTGGACCCTTGTACGTGAGCCAGGAACTTTCAGCAAGTCCTATTCACCACTATTTAGCAGGGGTGGGACTGTTAAACCCGTTCCAGTAACCCCCGAGGAGCGAGTCTACGCCGCTCCAGCGTCTGGCGTGTGCGCGTGCGCGAGGAGCAGCCACCTGTAGCTTGGCCCATCCGTCCCGCAGCTCGGCCGCGAGGAGCCTCGCTCGGCCGGGCCCCTCCCCCGCGCCGCCGGGCCCCGGCTGCTGGCCCCGCTGGTACTGGTGGACCTCGCGGACCGGGCTGACGCTGATCAGGTGCCAGGTGACCCTCAGCTCCGAGTCCTCGGCCGCCGCTTTCGGCTGAAACCTGCAGCCCATCACCACATCGCCTCCGAACTGGGAGTTGTACGCGGTCCTCTCTGCCTCGACGGTGAACAGAACTGCAGGGAAGTGAGGGAGTCAAGTCGAGACTGGGGCGTAGCTGGAAATGAAGCTGATTTCACATGGATTCGTTGAATCTACCTGATAGAGACGGCTGAAGCAGGACTTGAAAAACTACAAGAAGGGTCCAGTCCATTTAGACCTAAGATAAAAACAAATCGGATGCTTTGTCATTGCAGCCTCCGTGAGTCATTTTATTGTGAAAGTCCAGATGTGAATAATAAAGCCACAGAAGTGGATCTATTCTTCAGAACTCTGAAACAAATGACCCTCAGAAAAACAACCCGGGACATCACGTCTTCATGATGAAACCATGACTCCTCCATCGCATCACTTGACTCCACATCACATTACTTCTCTTCCCATTTCTTTGTGGGACGCAAAGACAAAGGCTCGAGCATGAAGCCACTGCCACAAATCACACTTTAAATATATAGTTCTGCAAAACATCCTATTACATTAACACTAGCTTTGCCAGTCAGTCAGCTGATTGTCTCACAATCAGCATGATGGAGTCAAATTACACAAATCTTGTCATTAAGCAGCTTTACTTCAGCGCTGTTTACTTAATTAAGTTTAGTAAATTAAGAGTTTAAAAATAAAAAATCTGAAACACACCTAATTTAAATGAGCCATTAGATAATAGTAATAATCTGTTTCTTGCCAGTCCTGTGTGTTGTCTTACCTGCACAACAGCTCCGTGTGTTTTGATGAGGTTCCTTCTTCCTTCTGCTGAGTCCGTCCGCGTTTTTATAGTCGCTGACTTGGTTCCTCCCTGGGAAACCACTCACTCCCACGACCACACTCTCTTATGGTGAAGGGCTCACTTCGGAGGCGAGCGGTGCGTGTTCCCCGCGGTTAAGTTACCCAATAGTGGGTTTAATTGTAAACAGATGACGGTGATGACGGAAGTTGCGCTCTTACTGTAAGGAAAGCGGTCGCGCGCTCTTTTCCGTCGTTTACTCGTTACTGGAGGCTGTAATAAAAACCTCCAGAGCCTCAGAGGTGACTGCGATGCTTCACTTTCACGCGTTGGGGGGAGGCGCGTGTCAGACGTGGGGACGTTCCTTTAGTCACCATTTACTGCGCATCGCAGATGATACAGAGAACTCTGGGCGACGGCTGAAAACGTTTTCCCTCCGCCGCTTTCTGTCGCTGCGTGTGATCGGTTTCCTGTCACTGATGTCTGCGCGACTTCTCGAGTGTGACGTCCCGTGCACACTGCGGTTTCTGCTGATCGGTGACGTCATCAGAAGGTCACGTCACAGCAGTTTGGGGACCGCTGTCTGAGGTGACAACACATATTACATGTGTAAATCACACAGCATCATAAAAAGACTGCAAATACAGAACTCAAAGCTGCATGTGGAGCCTAGATAATCATTTCATGTGATTAATACCTGTTTAATACCTGGTGGATGGATCCTAGTGCTATGAGGATCCATCCATCCAAGGCTCCGGGTGTTGGAGCCCATTAGATGTGTTACTGTTACTGTTACAGTATCAGTGTTTGCAGGGCAGATTGTGTTGACTCAGAAGCTGTCGCGACCCGTCTCTCGGCTCCCTTTTGCAGGTGTACTTGTGAACATGGAACAACAACGTGCTCAGGTTCAGGTACTTGGCATTTGGGAACAATGGAAATTTTAAACAGCAAATTAGAAGCTGGAAGGAAGCAGCCGAGTGGATTTCCCATTTACAAGAGACAATAACTCAGCGACTGGTTCCCAAGTTCGGTCCCATTATTTGTGACTGGACCAAAGCTTTGTGGGTTTTCCACCAGTTCACTGACAGTCTGTCGCAGTGATTTGTTTACATATTCCGTTCATGTCTATCATTGCTGGTTGTGACTGTGGAGTTTATTCTTGCCAAACCTGTCGGTCAAGATTTATTCCCGCGCATTTTCTGGAAGTTTTTTGGAAAATCTGAAAGCCGATGGGCCTCATTGCCCGTGTCACTCAGAGGTAAAACAAACCTGCCACTGCAGGAAAAGGTGGGGCGGTAAAATAGGTTTCATGAGCTTTTTGTGAAAAGTCCAACCTCGGCAAAGGTTGAGAGTTTTGCACGTACTACCACAGATGTGTAGTGAGTCACGCTGCTGCTGAATCCTTTTTTTTAAACTAATTTTGCATTAAAAAAACTGAAGAAAAGCATGAATGCACAAGACATTACATAGTTATATACAGAGATATTATATAGTTGTGGCTTGGATTGGTCGAAGGTCATTTTATACAGAAGAGACAGTACTTCTTATGTGTCTTCTTTTGCCGGCTTGGTTTGATTTGGCTCAGTGAATATATCACATAACACAGGTGCATTTTCACTTTCACTGATAAAGTAGAACTTAAAAAAAAACTGGCTCAAGATGTGAACTCTCCCATGAAGCTGCTGTTGCATCTCATCTACTACAGATCCCACTACAAAAACTACAATGGCTTTATTTTTATTTCCTATAGATACATGTACATGCTAAGTGAATACCACACTTTCTTGTGAATGTTGATGTTATTATTATTTCACGTAAACCCTTGAGAAGGTTTTCAGTGGGGTTTTTGAGGTTTGTGGTTGACAGTTGTTATCAGAGCCTAAATTCTTAATGAATTAAATATTTCACTTATCGTATTTCCAATAGTGTTTTAGTTAGCAGTGCACAGTGTGTGCATCCACTGTGACCACCAGAGGGAGACATTTCGCCACTAACTACAACCACTTACAATGACACTGCGCCTCTAAACCTCACTTTTTTAACACAAAACACTGCTTTTTTTATCTGGTAAAAAATCTGACCTTATTTGAGTCTTGAGTGTGACTTGAAACCACGATCGCTCTTTTCTGTAACACTCCTTTATTCTGATGGCGCTTAACACTGTCTTATTTTGAAGGTCCAACCGGACGTAGAGTGCTCCTTTGTTTCCGTTGGTTGCAGCTCCAGGAAGAAGGAAGTTTGTGGTTTAAGGCGGCGCACACGTTTGTTTTGATTAATACTTGTCCTTGAACCCTCCTTAGTCCTTGATTAGTGTGGTTAGAATCCAAATATTATTTAGCGAGTCATCTTCAGATTGTATTAGGTATGTGCATGTTTAGCTTTGAGTTAAAAAAGCTTATAGTCGAGGTTGCGAGCTCGAAGCTGAATAATGAATGAAGCTACATTGATTCAGTAACATTAGCACCTGTCGTTAGCCATGAGCACAGAACCGTGTCTAATGTTTGGGACAAGAAATGCTAATGATCTACAGTAACATATGAGGCAGGCTGTGTGTGCTTGACGTTTACTGGTTGTCTGTGCGCGTCTGCAGTGACATCATGGGGTTTCTACTGTCCAAGTCCATTGACGCGAACCTCGCCAAGCAGCAGGAGTTCATGCTCCACAACTCACGTCTGCAGGTGAGCCCACTGCTCGCCGCGTGTTTTTGCACGTTATTTATTGCACCTGCAGCTGTTTTGCTGTCATGTAACATCTGCCGTGCTTCCAACAGGTCCAGTTATAGATCCAGTTGCCTCTCTGTTTAGGAAACAGCACTAATCTACTAAAGTACAGTAGTAACCGATACCGAACCGAGTCCTGCTTTTCCATCAGGTCCAGGAAACAGAACGTGGCCATCAGTTTTAGCATCACAGGGATTATGTCTGCGTTTGTGCCTTCACAGCCTCTTGAATCAATACCACAGCCGGGAAACCCAGCCTTAGCATGGAATCCCAGCGTTTCCATTAAGAACACGGCTTTTATTGCTCTCATTAGTTTTTGTTTTTTCATTTAAACCAAGATTGTTTTTTTTTCTTTCTGCTTTTTGGGGCCAATTTGTGGTGATTTATTTATGCCTGCGAGACGCTGGGCAGCAGGTGGGATGTGTGGCTGTCATAAACCCAATGACATTATCCTACTTACACCCAAAAGCTTTGTTGTGTGGTCCGCCCTACGAATTCCTTCCTCTCGTAGCTGTAAACGTGGCAGATCATGACTAATGGTGTTCAGTGACAGCAGCGCTACAGCAATTGAGTTTCAGTTTGTCCCCATTTGAGTCGTGACAGTGACTCACAGGTGAATATTACATACATGTTGAAACATTGCTGTAGTGGATCGCATTGTTTGATTTACTCTATTCAGATAGCTTTATGTGTTTTTTGTTCACACACTTGGATACAAATGAGCTTATTTTGTAATGTTGTTTAATACTTCTACCCTTTAGGGTTCTTTAGGTCAGAAGTTATGTTTGTAATATAATATATCTAATATATGTTATATTCCCCTTTTTCATCTTCAGCAATAATAAAATTGTGCTTTGACATCATCAGATTTAATGAGTAAGATCAAACCCAGCAATTTCAGAATATATGAACGAAGCATTGTTGTTGCCTCCCCCTGCATTAGGATGTCAAAGATGATTGCTTTGCAGTCACAGTTAATTGATCCTTGCCACACACTCTCACAAGCGGATGTTTAAGTCAACGTTGCTGGATATTGTGGTCCAATTTAAACATCTCTTTTGTGGATACAAAATCACTTGTATGAATCAGGTATTGAATGTAAATTGAAGGTCTTACACAATGTAAAGATTTGTTTTTGTCTATCTCATTTTTTAAAATATATTTGCTCATTATAGTGTTCATTTTTAATTGGAGGCGATTGAAGAGTGATGATGATGGTGTTGGTGATGATGCAGATGATGATGCAGCTTTGTGATTCACGCTTATCAGTTTTCCAGGTATCGTCCTGCTCGGCTTGCAGCCTTTAAAAAATGTCAGTGAATTTTTCCGCTTCCCTCTCACTTTGACACCTTTGGAGTGGACCCGTTGTGGCTCATTTCTTTCTTTCACTTTTTTTATTGTTTATTTGAGTCACTGTCTCACAGCCCTTGTGTCACCCTTCGCTGCTCGTCCAAACCTGCCTCCACAGCTGCTGGTCACGTCTTGTCGTGTCTACTTGTAAAGTGCTCACACAGGTAGCGGTCACTCAGGGTTACAGTATCACTCAACTCTTAATAGTCAACCCGTGGAAATGAGTGTATGAAAGTATAATTAAATCACAGTAGCCTTATTAGGTGTAAGGTGATTTTGGAAGTGCTCACATTAAAATGAATCATTTTGGAATTTTCTTCTTCTTACGCATGTTTTGTAAGTTCTACAAAGGACTACATTGAATAATGCTAAATTAATCTTTTATATTTATAGGTGATGATCGTAAGTGATTGATCGTAAGTCACTAAGGAAATATCCACCCCCTTTGCTGTGTAGGCAGTTTTTGTTCTTCTTCCCACAAAGACGGTTTCTGTCCCTTTTAAACTACTGCTCTGTTCACTGACTTAATGAAAAGAAGTTTAAATTACTTAAGGGGATGAACTAATATCAGTGATAGGAACTGGGTAGTTTCCAGTTAGTCTCTATTAAATTCACACGCACGCTATCGCTTGTCTATTTCCTGTTTTATGAACCTAATGAAAGAAGAAATGACTTCATAATAGGTGACGTTTCTTTAACTGTGGCATCAGAATCGTACACTATTGTTGCTCATAATAAGAATCCAGTCTGCGTGAATTTCCCCTTAATGTGTACAGAAATGGGATTTCAGGAACATCAACCTGCTGTTGAAACTTCATCTAGTTTAATTAAGCACATATTTATCTCCACACTAACTCAAACACTGGCCCAGTGCTTTCCAGTATTTGAAACATTTCTCTAGGTTGAAACTTTCAGCCCGAAAGTCGAAACCTTCAGCCCTGTGACCTTAAAGAGAATTTGAACCTTGCACTTCCTCTGAGAGGGAAATAGTTGCCTCCACAGTGTTTTCCAGAGGGCATCAGGTTTTATGATGAATGACAAGCTCAAAATGTACAGAGGAAGGTGTTCACAGAAACTCGTGCCCGAGTTCAAAGGTCATGGCCAGAATATGTGAATAAATTATCGCTGTACTCATATTCTGGACAGATATTAAGTTGCAAAAGCCAAATTTAAACATTACCTGAGGATGGAGTCCATCACTGAGGACTTTAGCCCTAGGATGCATTCTAGACGACAACAATCAGATCATTTGTTTCTATTCATAGTCTCCACCTTTTTAATTTCATTCACTTTAATTCCACTGCCACATTAATATTCACAGTTGTTGGGAATATGTGCAGACAGTCATAAATCACACGGCTGCTTCTCCAGCATGTTGTAATTTATGTCATTCACCTACGTCATCGGCTCTTTGGCCGAGCGAATTAAGGTCACTTTCCTGTTGAAATGGAAATAAAAGCTCATCTTTGACACGTTCACTTTTGAAAATAAAGGCCATTTGAATAAAAATGTCACTTAGTCTGTTCAATAGCAGTCGTTCTGCAGGAAGCGTGCGTTTGTGTGAGCGTTGTCGTGAGCACACAAATCAGCCTCTCTCTCCCTCTCTCTCTCTCTCTCTCTCTCTCTCTCTCTCTCTCCTTTGACCCTGTCTTTGTCTCTCTGCTTTAATATCCAGTTCAACCACATTTACTCTGAAGCTGAGTGAATGAACCATTATTTAGTCTAATGACATTGTCTGTGTCTCTTCCTGTGTCCAGATGGAGCGACAGATCCTGATGCAGAATCAGATGCGGGAGCGGCAAATGGCCATGCAGATCGCCTGGTCCAGAGAGTTCCTCAAATATTATGGCACGTTTTTCACACTAGCCACGCTGGGCCTCACCGTGGGGTGAGTTCTGTACGGTGTGGAGCGCAGAGGTGTTTTGTTTTAGACTGGCCGCGTTCCAACACACATGAAGTGACAAAGGGACGGGTCCTGAGTTGACCTCAGTCAACAGCTACAACGTGTGATCATCAGTGAACTGAGTCTTCGCAGATTCCGTTTTAAAAGGATCACACTTCGCGGTCCAGTGGTCTGTGCTGGTGCAGCTCTGCCGTGTACTGTAACTAGCGATCACAGTAGTGTCTGGATGTGAACCGTGTGACCCTCAGCAGCTACTGAGTACAGCAACAGCCACAATATTATATTTAAAGATAATCCATTAGTCAGATTCCCTGAATAATTCTCAAAGCATATTGCTGTGTACAACCAGACTAAATGAAGATGTTCTGTGCTTTTGTTTAGTGCTGTTAAAAGGAGGAAACCAGCCCTGTTTGCTCCCGTCATTCCACTCGGCTTCATATTCGCGTACCAGATGGACAGCGCTTATGGGACACTTATTCATCGAATAAGAGGTAAAACCACACACCCAGTAATATTAAGCCTCAATAAAATCATATCAATGTTTTAGTGAGTGTGTTTAAAAGAAAAAAAATTCAAACATAGTGAGTTTCAGATTACAGTGTTCTTACACACTCTTTGTTCTTCCTTCAGGTGAGGCGGAGACGATCCTGGTGTCCGAACAGGACCGCCTGGAGTTGCCTCACGGGACGCCAACCTTTGAAAGCATCGAAAAGGCTCGTCGTGCTAAAAGCAGCCTCTCGTCCTTGTTGGAGAAATGACAAGTTAGTTATTTGAGACAAAAATCTCCAAACCGTCCAGTTGATGCTCACCTCTGCTTCATTATGGATTAAACTGTCCAATAGCACATTTGTAAGGTAATGGTTTGCACTAATTGTGGTGGATCAAGATTGAATTAATTGCAGTATAATTGAAAACATAATTATTATCCCCACTAGAGGGCAGAAAGACACAAAGGAGTAAATAAACATTTAATTTATCAGGGTCTGTTTAAACCAACCAGGTACCAAAGCAAATAAACCTATTTATTGGGGCTAAAGTTTCTTAACTCCACCAACAGTTGTCTGAACAGAGAAAACCTTGGTCGTCTTAGGAGAATCAAGGTCCTCTCCCAAGGTTGAACTTGAACTTTATATCAAATCTCTTAGCATTGGTGCGCTACCTAGTACTACATGACTGTACAGTAAAACAAACTGTGCTTTAAGAATTACATTTACATCTTTGTAAATTAAAATAGTAAACTCTCTCTCTGGTCATTTTTTGGTTTCTTGTATCCAGATAATTTCACAGGACTCCACCTTTATTCTACAGAGATGGACTCCGTTAAGACAAACATAACCTCCTCCAGTCTTTGTTTGTTTCCACTGTGGAAGATGCTGCAGTTTGTCTGCTGGTTTCTAAACAGATGTAATGTTTAAGTAATTTGTGCCCAGTCACACTTCATGTAAAAATATTCCCCTAATATTACAACAACAAAGGAATAACTCAAACTACGTCACTGTCATCAATCTAAATGACGCGTGCGTATGTGTGAGAAGAGCGAGACGGAGGGGGAGGAGAGGGTTGGGGGTGAGCGCAAGTTGATGAGTGAACTACTGACTAGGAGTATAAAAGCTTTCCTCTGAACAAGAGGAGGAACAAGAAGTCTGCTCTGCAACACAGGACAACTTGAGCAGCCTGTGACCCAGCAGCATCTGAAGCTCTGAACAGGAACAGCATGCTCTGGAGAGTGGCTCTCGCTGTGGCCGCGCTGTGCGTCGCTGGGATATGCAGCGGCGTGAAGGCTGATGTGATGGGCAGACTGGTGGTGCCGAGGGACTACGGGGTGAAACTGTGCGGGAGAGAGTTCATCAGAGCGGTCATCTTCACCTGCGGAGGCTCCCGGTGGAGGAGAGACCTGGGTGAGTTCACGTTCCTCCATATTTTTAATTAAAACGAAGGGAACAAAATATATTGTGACGGTGCTTAAAAATGGGAAAGAGCTGATTTCTCAATGACTTGAGATGATCAACAACAAATAATCAATTTAGTTTAGTTTTTTTTATTCCTGTTTTTCTGCAGATGTCAGGTTTTGCTGTATTTCAGGGTTTCATTTCTCGTCGGTATTTCAGGACCACGGTCAGCTCAGGTCCGTCGAGCTCATTATTTGCCTTTTCTTCCTGCAGAGCCTTTTGCGTTGGCTTCTCTTACGGACGACGCAGCGGACGACGACCAGCACAACTGGCAGCGCGGAGCGGAGCTCGCGGACGACCACGTTTCTCTCCGCTCCACGGTCTCGCTGTCAGACCTCCTGGCTTTTTATGTGGACGACAGGCAGCAGCAGCAGTCGCTGACTGGCCCGGCCCCACTGGACAAGAAGTGGCCCCCAGTTTTAGGCAACCAGGAAGGCCGTCGTGGGCTCATACCCAGCAAAAAGAAGAGGAACTTTTCTCTGGGCGTAGCAGGGATGTGCTGTAGCCAAGGCTGCACCAAGCATGATATCGGACGCTTGTGCTGAGGCAGGGAGGAGAGGTGGCATGTTTAATAGTGTAACTAGCTAATCCCACTTATCTTCCTGTACAAAACACACAAAACACACCTCACTACAACTTTATGTCTCTATGTTCTTTATTCTCCTTACTTGATATTTTGTTAATAAAGTTTTACTCTATGTTGCCTTTTCCCCATCCTTGACAAATAAATTTTAAAAACCTTGAATATGAAATGTTGAGCAGTATTTATATTGTCTATGAATCGGTCATACACATGAATGAGAATGTGGAGCATCATCCACCTTCCAGCGTCTAATCTATAGCCAGCAGGATAAAATCGTGCACGTGTAATGTAGGTCGCTGAGAACTCATTGTTTGCTTTACAACATCACACCAGCCTGGTCAACAGTGTGAAGACCCTGAGGTGCAACTAAGGGAAAAAAGTGTGTTTCTCTCTTTTGGTCAGAGGGTAAAAGATTAAATGTAATTTTTTTAAAGGGAGCTTCATATTCATAAATCCATTCAAATGAAACTAGTTTATCAAATCGTTTAATGTAACATGGCAACAGAAATGCCACAGTAACAGTCTCTGAGTAAGAAAATAACAAAGTTTTAAATGCAGGAAAGCTACAAACCAACTGGATCAAAAGACACTGGAGGTGAAAACAGTATCTGTATCTCGTGCTGTACCTGTGTGTCAAAGCTTCTTGTGGAGTATTGATCCTCCTGCTTCAGTCATTATCATCTGGCCTGGAATGTTTTATATATTCAAGTTTTGTACAGAAGAAACAAACATACTCTAGGATTGAGACACGTTTTCACATACACTGACAGATAACGATGTGAAGAAAAGTCAGACATTCATCTTGCCACAAGCCAAACTCTTTACAAGACAAGCTATTTATAGAATATATAGGTTTGGGGTTAAGAACAATCATTTCCCAAGGGTGATGTTGTTCCACCCAATGTTACAACATGTGTATTGCTGTGTGATAATCTTGTTTCCACATTCCATGGCGTCATGTAGACAAATAACCTGTCCTCACTTTGGTTCTGTAGAATGACGGTGTCATCCAAGCACCTCCGCCGGGTAAAAGGCCACTGTAACAGTACAAATCTGCATGGAAATCCCTTGTAGAGATCTTCACAGTAGGTTCCCACAGGACACGAGCAGAGCCGCTGCTGACGCCTACTGACTCCTTCATCAGTCTGTCTGGCCATCAGGTGACATCATCGATGTGTGTACAGCCACAGCAGCGCATCAAGGGTCACTTAGTTGGGAATTGGGCTCAGGGAGGTTTTTAAATTCAAAAGTGATTTACAGTCCCATGAATGAGACGACCTCTTTGGTCCCGACAATAAACGATAACAACAGAAAATCTGAGTGTTAAAACACAGTAGCTGCTCACTGGTGTCTGCGTGTTGGTATTGGTTGATTCTTAAGGCTCAAAAATTCATCAAACTCAAATGTTCTTAAAGGCATCTTCAAGGCGTCTTAGTCAGATGTAGTGTAGTAATCACTATGAATCCCATGTGTGGCCGTAAAACGGTGCATCTGGACATCACAGACACATTGACTGTTCTGTTGACATGAAGGAAGGACTCCCAGGAGTTTAGAAGCACTCAAAGGTCAGAGGTCGAAGGATCAATGCTCCTCATCCGTCCTTGCTGTCGCGTACAGCCTCCACACTGTGGATCAATGTCTTAAAGGTAGGCCGCAGCCGTGGGTCGCTGCTCCAGCACTCTGTCATGATCGTGTGAATCTGAACACAACACAGAAAACAGAATTATCAGTTCGTTGCAGTGTGTGTGGGAGGAGTTTGTTTGTTGATTTGTTGCATTTGTGGAACAGTTCCTGACCTTCCCGGGACAGTTCTCAGGAGCGGGCAGCCTGTATCCCTGTTTCAGCAGGTTGATCAGGTGGTAGACGATCATCTGGCCCTGCTTTTCATTCCCCATCTTGTCCATAAACACCTGAAAAAAAAAGAGAATTTCCTATGACTCCTCTGCAAAACGTCATGACTCTATAACCGCCGAGTGCTCAATCAACTGATTTCCTTAATAACAATTAAGACTAATTATGCTGCCATTGTTTTGTAGCTTGATTAAGACAATTAAGGAACAAATTAGAACATGGTTACGTGATATAAAGTGCGTGTGTTACCGCTGGTGGGCTGCAGTTCTTGTCACTGTAGGTGAACAGCTCATAGAGGACGACTCCAAAGCTCCAGACGTCTGACGCTACAGAGAACTTGCTCTCGGTCAGCGACTCGGGAGCGTACCTGGGGAGCAGCAGCACAACCTCTACATGGAGTCCGTGTACGAGACAAAAAACGCGGCCCCACGCCTGCAGTGTGTCTTCCTCACCAGAAGATGGGGCTTTCCCCCGGCTCTCTAACCGTGTAGTAGTCCTTGTCCTGAGGCAGCACCTTGGTGAGGCCAAAGTCACCAATCTTCACCCTCATGTCACTCTCCACCAGAATGTTTCTGGTTGCCAGGTCTCTGTGGATGTAACGCTTTGTGGCGAGGTAGTCCATGCCCTGCAAGACAGAGTATGTGTTAGTGGTTCACAGGTAAAAGAAGGATTGAATCTGTGAAACTACATGTAACACGTTTGTACTTTGCAAATCTGTGCTGAATAATGCAGCAGTTTCTTGCAGTCAAAGTGGTCCTTGTGCTTGATGAGATAATCTCTCAAGCTGCCGTAGGGGAGATATTCCATAATCAGCCGCAGGTTCCTTCGTCCTGCGAAGAGAAAGAAGTGTTTTATAAATACGAGACTAAAAACGACAGGTGAGGAGTCACGTAGAGGTTCCGGCCAAAGGGAAGTTGGATATTATACAGATAATGTGCTCGTGCCTGCGCTGTAGCAAACGCCCTTGTATTTGACGATGTTCTCGTGTTGGAGGGATCTGAGGATCTCAATCTCCCGCTCGAAGTCCCGGAGGTGCTCGGCTGTGCTGTGCTGAAGCTTCTTCACGGCCACCACCTCCCCCGTGCTGTCCTGCAGCGGGTCATACCTGCACATCTCCACGCTGCCAAAGTTCCCCTGCGGCGATGAACAGGAATTTATGTTTCATTTGCTTTTAAATGTGGCAAAGGCTCATTGAGGAACACGTTTACAGCCATCGGAAGCCTTACTTTGCCCAGCTGCTTGAGAAAGATGAGGTGCCGTTCCTCAAACTGGGCCGGCTCCTGGCTCTCAGAGGCCCACGGGAACCCGAAGCCTCTCGTCCTGTTGGGCAACATGTCACTCTCCGCCAGCAGCTCATAGTCTGCAAAAGAACAACCTGTAGTCATTTCATACAGTCACAAATGCCACATGCATCTAATGTATTTCTATGTTTCTCTACCTGGTGTGAAGAGGCTGTTGAGATCTCTGATGATGGCTCTGAAGGACGGCCGATATGAAGGCTCATAGTCCATGCAGCTGTTAATCAGGTTGGCTAGCTCTGTCCATTTGGGAGCCGACAGCTGGTGCCTGTCCTCATAGAAGAGGATCTTCTGTAGAGGGAAACGCCACAAGTCAGCCACAGTCTTTTGAAGCACCAAGTCGCTGATTCTAGATCAGCCTCAGCAAATCAATCATTTCAATTCATTCTTTCTTTTTGTGACCTTGGAACAGTCCAGAGTGACGAGGGGCTTGTCTCCGCCGCTGCAGATCTCCCAAAGCGTGGTCCCGAAGGCCCACTTGTCGGTGGCTAAGCTCAGGTTTAGAGGGTTTTCTATGCATTCAGGGGCCACCCATGGGATACGCTCCACCAGCACTAGGGCACAGAGGATGAAAAGGAGCAGGAGACATTGTCAATCACACCAGCATTAATGGTCCACGGACTCACACAGGTGTGAGGAAAACACCCTGACACCCTGATCAGGTCAGTACATGAAGTCATGGCTCTCACCTTCTCTGGGCAGGACTGTGATGTTGATGCCTGGGTCGCTGAGCTTGATGAAGGGCATGCTGCCGGTCCTCCGGTCCTCCTTTCTGATTAAAAGAACGTTCTTGGCGCACACATTTCCGTGAATGAGGTTTTTATCCTCCTGTGTGCAGACATAAATCACATTGGCATAAAGGCAGTCCTCCATTTGATTAGCTTCATTTACTGTATGTGTAACCGTGTTTGCGGTCCCACCAGGTAGTGCATAGCCCAGGCAAGCTGTTTGGCCACTTCCAGCTTCCAAGTGATGTTAACAGAGCTTTTGTTCTTCTTCAGGTAGATGTCCAGAGAACCAAATTTACCATACTCCTGTATCATCATGTCTGACAGTGAGGAGAAAAGAAGACTGTTTTCACAATTCACAGCAGAGCAGGCCAGAAATCTGCCTTTCGATTCCTCATTGATGGTTCAGTGATCACATGACATGAGATACAATGTTTATATACAAACCACAGCTCTAAATAGTGCAAATTGTCTGAATTTGACAAAGATACTTCTTTAGACCACCTGGCTCATTTCACCCTATATAAATGCAAATATTGATTTCTTCACCTCTGTCCAAAGTTGGTTTATTTTTATATGCTGTTGACTGGCAGACTTACTCTCATCGCCACAAACACAGACGCCGTAGTTGAGGAGTAGGTGCTTATGAGAGAGCTGGCTCATTATGCTGGCGGCTTCAAAAAAGGACTATGTGAGCAAAAAGAGAGAAAAAGATTAGAGAATTTAATATCAACATATCTCCTACAAAAACAGGAACCAAAGCCAACCTCTGAAAAGTTGCGATGAGCCTTGTCCAGGATCTTAATAACCACATCTATCTGGTGTATCTCTCCGTAGTCCCCCAGCTCCTTCCTCACTCCACAGAAGATCTTGGTGAAGGTTCCTTGGCCTAGACTCTCGTTCTAAAACAAAACACCATTGATACTGTATGTAAACAGACAAAAATCTTTCTGAGGTCACACTTCAAAACCTTTTTAGTTTCAGTTTGAGAAACATGTTCACTTTTGCAGCACAGAAACAGCTAGACCCTAAAAATTAGTTTAGCCAGTTTCCAAAGCTCTAAATTTACTGCACAACTCAGCCAAACCCACGTTAAAAACAGGAACATGAGAACGCATTGTGGACCTGATAAGCAGGCGGCGAGAGCAGAGTTTAGCGATAGAGAAACACCCTGAGCGACCCGATGTGTGGTTTTCCTGTCACAGTCCTGCTGTACAGAACTTCAAGTACTCAAACAATACAACATAACGTGTGAGGGAAATAGAGGGGTCACAGAGCCGACGCTCACACTGGTCCACAGGGACGGCTACTAATGATGCTGAGGAGCTCTGAGTTAACCTTCGCCCTGTCCTCTTTAAAGCTGGTCACATCCCACACACAAGCTGAATGGCTTTGACCCCCCCTGGAGGAAATGTGAGGGTTAACCTGACTGACCCTGCAGGAGTCACACTGATTGTTCTGGCACCGTATGCTCAAACATGCGGTCTAGCTTAAGGTGAGTTGTGACATAGTACAAGTACGTTTTGGGCCTTATGCTGGTCATACAAGCTTCTCGCAGAAGTCCAAGAGGCTTATCTTACAATGACAAGGTCCTCTTTCCGGATTTTGTGGAACACCATCTGGCTGATGTCGTGTTTGTGAAGCAAGGGAGACAGACAGACTTCTGACCCTTGATTATTTCTGCACACCAGTAGGTTGGATTTATCTGTAAAAGGATAAAAGGTGAACAGAGGTTAGGGTTTCTATGTGAAAACTGATTTCCACTTTGGGTATTTACTGTACAGTACTTCAATGCCGCCGCCAAATGTCAAAAGTAAAAATAAATTTAGAACGGTTAGATTATTAGATCAGCCTAATCATGAATATTAGCAGGAATATGAGTGTAAGTGGTTTGTTCTTTGGCCTTTAAAGACTTCATGAGCCGTAAAAAGTTTAAAAGTATTCATTAAATGAATCATTAGTAACTCCATCAAATCCCTGCAGCGACGCAATGAGCGCATGAGTGACACATGCTGTATGTGAACACACACCTTTGGGGCTGGGTGGGCAGCACCTGGTCAGCTGGAACGTGTAACCATCAGTGCGCAGCGCCTCTTTCTGATAGCAGTGCAGGAGCTCCTTCAGCGAGTCGAAGCCCCTTTTGGCACCGCTCAAGATGTATTCTCCTGACTCAGTCTTCACGATCTGACAGTGCTTACAGTCCACCGTGTTTTCAGACTGGAAGGCAAATAAACAGCGCTTATGTAAAAGTTAAGTTGTCCTGAAGCTGTTGTTTTAAATTGATCTCATGGACCTTTAGGCTGGAATGTTTATACAATTAAACTGCAATTACTGCATCCACAACTGATGAGTTCAGACATCCTATTTCTCAAGCGGTGAATATAATTGTTTCCTACTTACCTCTATCACAAAGGACATGAAGTATTTATCGTAGTCCCTTGGGCTGCAGCGAAGAATGTACAGGCCTTGGTGATTACCAGAGCGACGCAGCTTAGCGATTGTAAACTCCATCCTATGATCAAAGTAACATGTGTAGGGTGAGTGTGTGTGTGTGTGTGTGTGTGTGTGTGTTTCCATTACTGTGTCTCCAGACCCAAACATGTGTGAAGCGCATGGTTTTGTGGTACAGTAGTATGTGCTACATGCTATGCACACGTGTGATACTCACGACACAGGACCGTGACAGTAGCTCTGAATGCACTGCAGGAGTCTGGGGGGAGCCACCTCTTTACACAAGTAATGATGGGCATCAGCGACTAGTCGGTAATATCCATCGACCAGTGACACAAACGACAGGGCCTCTGGAAGCGAATGAAACTCCAGTTCCTTCGTAGTCAGACAGAGAGAAGATGCACAAGCGACTAATAGTTTGCTTCTGAATCCTGTTTGATGCTACAGTAATCTGACACACATGGATCCACTGTACCAGGATGTGGTTGTCCTGTCTGGTGAGAGTAACTATGCGACTCTCCACAGACCCTTCGCTATTGGCCTGCTTGATGCTGATGTCGATCACCTCTGGGAAGTCACAGAACGTCTGAAGTGCCTAAATACACAAAGAACAAATCCGCCAACACTTAGATTTCACATACTGAATAGGAAATCTGCTACAGACACAACATTGTTCTGGTGGGCACAGGTACACAACTCCTACAGCTCCATCTATTGGTGGCAACCGACCACAACAGCATCGCATGTGTACAATGTGTTACCATGGTAACATGATTCACCCTCCCTGTCCCTACCTCTTCTGCTCCCTCCTCCTCTTTCCCCTTTGACCACTGGATTCCCTCGTTGCCGCTGACAATGATGGTGACCTCGCGCGCCGAGAGGTCCGTCACGCGGAAGCGCTCGATGTAGAGGGAGGGCAACAGCATCTCCAGGCTCATCAGGTACTTCAGCTTGAGGTTGCACACTGTGGCCTTGCATTCACTGAACTGCTGGATGAACCTCCTGAAGCGGTAGCGGATCCGCTTTCGGGTCAGGATGTTGTATTCCTGGATGCGGCTTCGCATGCATCTTGGCAGAAAGGATTTGTAGCTAGTGAGGGAGGAATTTAAACCAAATGTGTGAATGAGATATAAAATTAGATATTATAGAAGAGTATAGTCATTTAGTTTTCTCTTTTTGCAGAGAATCTAACCTGTTTTCATTGTAGATGTCTACAGGTGACTGACCACACTCTTTAGCAAGCCTCATCATGTCCAGCACTGCCATGCCCAGACACTCCTCCTGGGACTCGTGGCTCACTGGGATTTGAACCCAGCCGTTGAGAAAGTCACTGCGCCACTGAAGAAGAATAACCATCAAATTAATGAAGGAAAAATGGAGCAGATTAAAGTTGGATGTGACAGAGAAAGGCAAAGAGAGGCCACAAGCCTCACCCAATGAAATCCTATTTCATTACAGCATGTTCTACAGAATGTGTGCAAATATTATGTTGGTCAATACTTTGACACACAGCTCAATCTGCAACAAAGCTGAAAGAAATGGAGTGTGACATTTACAAGAAAAAACACAAAACAAACACAAGCAGAATGAGGAAAGCACAAACCCCTTGTTCCTCATTTGTGCTACTTTAACACTCTTACTACCCCACTTCCTGTTTTCTGAACTTATGCAAATGAATAGGGGCTGATGAGACAGACGGGTTAGAACAACAGGCAGAAAGGCAGAGAGGCACAGTTTATCCCCAAACCAACAATTCTGTTTCTGTAGTAACAGAAAGCAAAGTAGGTCAGAGTAGGAAATTCAAACAAAAGCGATTTGAGTTTAAGGAGAATTTTAAAAATTATGAAATACAAATACAAAGTGTAAACAGAAAAAAGAAGAAGAAGAACTAACCTGAAAAAACTGGTAAGCCATGACACAATCGTCCATGACGGGACTCTCCGCCCCCTTCGATACGCCGTAACGATGGGCATAGAATGAACTCCCGTTTTT
Source organism: Betta splendens (assembly GCF_900634795.4). Lineage (NCBI taxonomy): Eukaryota > Metazoa > Chordata > Actinopteri > Anabantiformes > Osphronemidae > Betta > Betta splendens. The sequence goes on along the minus strand of NC_040892.2, from coordinate 3,890,582 downwards.
ATACCAGCCTGGAAAATAGTGCCTGGAAAGGAGGCCATGGAAAATGAAGACGGATAAAAAGCAAGGCATAAATAAATGCCAATACAACGATCAGCATTGTCTACCTGATCCTGAAGACCAGTTTCTCACTGGCTGAAGGGTTGAGTTTAAAGATGTGATTAGGAGGGAAGAACGTCCTGTCACTGTCCCTCATTAGACCAAACAAACCGCAAAACACTGGAGCAATTCCTGGAGAAGAAAACGAGGCCATCATTTTAAACAGACCATGCAAATATGTACTAAAACACAGTACAGGCAGTTTTATTCTGTAACAATAAGACTACTTTGTACAAGACTCAGTTTGTACCCAGGCCTAAAATAAGGCTAAGACATATAATCACAGTTCAGATGACTTCTACCACCTTAACCACATGTCTGTGCTTTTGTTTCCGACTATTCCCACAAGTTCTCAGTCTGCCATCAAACCCCAGCACCTCGAGAATCAAGGTGCTTTTATCATCCGCGCAAAGTGGGTCATTAGCCGACACAAAATGTCATCGCTGAACAGGAAGACCTCACGTGAGTCAAGCAGCGGCGTGGGGATGGGAGTGCTGCGCAAAAGGAAGTACGCCTAGCCACAAGTGAGGAAGTCGAGTCGAGAAACTCACACAGTTGGTGCCGTCAAGCCCAAGTTTGTTGTCATTTATTGCAATAAGTAACCAAGTGATGAAGTCAACAATGTGCTGAAGTGTAAATGTAAAGCAAACACGGTTCATGATGAAACTGAAGTTGCCTGGAAGTCCACCAGCAGGGTTTACAGGAAGAAACAGAGTAGACAGAATGTAGAAACCCCCAGGGAGACTTTGAATAAAGCATGTGAGAAACTAAGAAAGGAATAGCAGTAGAAAGCAAGTGCGACATTAAGAAATGCAAAGGGAAACAGCGAAGGCAGAAATAAAAGGAGAGACGCTTCTTATCGGCACAAAAGGGAATGGGCTTAAAAGCGTGGCAGAGAAAGATAGGCCCACGGTTGACAACTTCCTGCTCTGAGTTCACTACGCTCACAGACACAAGAGCATTCACTGAATCCACCTTGTGGTTTGATACTGTGGTAGAGCGTGTCACCATGGGAAAAGGGCAATGATTGACAGGTGTCAGAACACGCAGTGGACCCCCGCTGAGCCCAAGCTGACCCAAAGTAACCTCACCTTCATACCAACACATCAGTGGAGGTCCAGTTTTATGAAGTTAACGGATTCGGCTTTTTTTAAATGCACAGATAATTGAATGAGGACCTAATCTCCTTATAAGGTGTGTGAGACCACAAGTCACCAGGGGCTCCTTGGCATCCGAATTATACTCAAGGGAAAAACAACATTCCTATAACATCTATTCCCTCATTTGGTTTGAAGATGCCTGTAAATATAAATGCTGTGTCCATTTATGGACAGTAAAACATTATGTTTTGAGCAGACTGTTTTTTGGTGTGCCGTCCTGCTGTAACTCACCGCACGCCTTCGCTGCCCTCGTGCACAGTTCCTCGGCCACGTACTGACCCGCCGGGAACGTGAGCACGCTGTGCGAGCGGTTCTGGCTCGGCCCAGTCCGCCCGTCGCCGTTCCCCGGGTGGTGCAGGTGGACCATGAGGCAGGCGGCGTCCGCGTCCTGCTTGGCCGGGCCGAGGTCGGGCGGGGCCTCGTTGGGACGTGCTGCGAGACTGGATGTGGGCGGGTCCATGTCTGTCAGCAGAATACAGGCGGCCATGTGCTGCTCACAACAAACATCCACCTGTGGGGAAAGAATGAGACGGTGGAAAAGGTGAGATTGGATGAAGACGAGGGAGGAGGGTTCAAGATAAGTAGTATAGTTAAGGTGTATTGTGCTGTTTTACAGTAGTCTGGCATCAGAACATGACCATTATAAGTTGTACTGTTAGAAACCAATGCAGAAACACTAAACATTGTATTGCAACAGTTTAGGCCATAAGAACACTTTAATCACGTAGAGCTGGGGAAACTGGACCGTGATGATCCTAATGCGGCTCTGCACCAGCGACAGACACATTCAGGAGGACCACAGCTATTTAGAACACATTCCTCACTATCACCATAAAATGACACCAAATGAGCATCGCTTAATTTTGTTAATGTTGCTTGTCAGAACACATAATTACCCGTCACACGGCTGCCGTCAGCAGACTGAGCCTCTTTTTGCATTTAGTACGGAAAAAACAACAGTTTTAACATAAAGTGTGTTTCATAAAAAAAACAGTGCAAACTGGGAATAAACAGGTTAAAAATGAACCAAACACTGGTTCCAAAACTTATTATCAGGCTTCTAATTACAACAATTTGCTTGACGGGCGTGTGACTTGGTTCGCTGGCTGGCGATGTAAGGAAATCAGCGTCTGCAGTGCACGGTTCATTTAAAGACACATCATACAGAACAGAAGGAGCGGTTGCCTTGCAGACATGCGGGTCTGGGTTGATTGTTTTCATGTGTGACTGACCCTGAGGGAGTCTGATAAGGGCACAACAAAGCCTTTTTGAATGGCTGCTGTCCATGATCACTGCTAACAGACCTGACTCTACTTGAAAGACTATTTAAAACACTTAAATTAATGTTTGCCTAGTCTTAGCTCAGATGTCACTGTTGAGGACTTTCTGTAATTCCATCGGCTTGAGTCACGATGGAGTTCAGCATCGTGTCAGCGCTGATGCTTTGCTGGAGGAGATCACTGCCTCTGGGTTGTTCGTGTTTACACGCCCTAAACGTTTATCACGGAGCAGACAGTCAGAGTCTGACCAGTTCCACGCTGGGGCTTATCATGCTGAAGCCAGCGCTATCGGCTCACACACATGTTGCCTATTATGGCTGCGCTGCTCGCATCCCCTTTTATTGGTCCCTGGACATTTTGCTTTACCACTTTAATGGCTTAAGTGTACAAATAATCAATATTTCATTTTAAACTAGAGTTAGAATTGCCAGTGTTTAATAGTACTAGTGGTAAAAACAGTACGTGAAGTCACGCTTTGAACTTCTACACCAACTAGAAGTCAATGAAAAATTCTCAGGCTGATGTCAAGTAGTAGTAATATTAGTAGTAAGTAGTCATTGCATAGTATTGCAGAGTAATATCGATACTAACATATGGGTCATAGGTGTTCCATTGTTCATACTGTAAGGTGCAAAGCGGGTTTTTCAATGCAATCATTGTAATGAACAACTGAATAGTAAGTTAATATTGTGTATAAATTATCTCCACTGCATGCAACTTATAGGCAGAAATAACGCCATTATTTAAATATGTTGTGTTTTTGGAACCAGGACATATGTGGCAGTAGTGGCACCACTGCTGTAAGAATCACCATCACCACCATCCTAGTAAAACTAGTGGAAAGAAGCAGCAGATCCAGATATCGTCATATATGAAGCCATAAGAAAAGCTGGTCGCAACATTACAAAATGAAAAAGCAGTGTTTCTGCTTCGCTGTGTGATTCGGTAACAGTAAGCGTTCTGCAAAGCAAGATTCTTGTTAATGTCTCTCAACACCCCTCCACTCTTTCCCTCAGCGAAGCAGCAATCAGGGCCACATCACCCCTGAGCCTCTCCCTCTCCCACCTCCATTCCCCCCCAGCCCTTCAGTCTCTGCTGGGTCGCTGCCTCGGAGTCTCAGTGACATTCATGGACCCCCACTGCCTCTGCTCATGGAACTCCTCGTGTCCAGGTTCTTCTAGGCCAAACTAGTGTCCAAACTCGGTCCTCGAGGGTCCTCCTGCTGCTTTTCCAACTGTCCCTGCTTCAGCTAACACAGTGTTCAGTCAATCAGCCGCTAAGTGACAGCTAATCAAGGTGATCAAGGTGATCAGCTGGGAGATTTGGAAAACCAGCAGGGGCAGTGGACCTGGACCTGGACCTAGATCTGGACATCCCTGTTCTAGGCTCTTCTAAGTGTCAGCCCTGTCAGTCACGCATTCCACTGGCATTAGACACGTTAGCTTGCGTTTAGCCACGTTAGCGTTTTCAGTCCGTTTCCAGTCATGCGTTTGGTTTAGTAGAAGTCGTGCGATGTTCTTGCCATCCGCCTTCGTTCAGTCGGCCTGTTTCTGCTTTCGGTCACGCTGAGCCACGTTTAGCCTCGCTCACTGCGTTTAGCCATGACAGTCACGTGTTTCTGTTAAATATATGACGTGCCTGGTGCCTGGTGGAGTTTATCCTCCTGGATGTTTGTGTGTGATATGAGTTTTTTTACACTTTTAGAGAACTTTTGTTCAGAGATTTTAGATTTTTAAGACCTGTTCTTGTCTCTCCCACAGACGCGTTCGCCATCTTGTTCGCCATCTTGTTCACCATCGTAACGGACACCACATTTACAGAACATCCATTACTCTGTCCTGGTCTCCCACGTTAGTGATTTACCAGATTATCTGACTGACACACGTAATCTCAAATAATCCCAGTTATTTTTAGGGATGCAAAGAGTGAAAATTGAAAAGTGATGAGTGAGTATAGAGCGGTGAAAGCAGCGCTGAGTCTTTGGACTGATCTCGTATGAAACGCTACGTGTGGCATTTGCAAACCGTTGCACACTGCCGGCTGCATCACCTGTGGGTAACATCAGCATCAGTGGTCTTTGTGCCACTAGAGACGACGTTTCACACTTCCTCGACGAGGATTAAAAGAGGGGGGTTGAGATTCAGGTAAATTAGACATTCAGACGTTCATCGCACAGAGCAGCAGAGGAAAAGTCAAAGAGGAAGTTGGGTGATGTAGTGAATCCACCTTGACCTACGTGTACAGTAATTTTAACCATTTGGTGGCTAATTAGAGACAAACAGCCTGTATGATTAATCCATCTATCTATAACCAAGCGACTTCCACTATTTTAACTGGTTAAGAGGAACTGGAGCTGATCTCAGCCTTCGCAGAACCAGAAGATGGGTCGTGCTACACTAGCTGCCACCACAGAAGAAGCCAAAGCCTGAGGTGCTGCATGTGGATGCAATCACAGTGGAACTTTGTGAAGGTGGTGCTTTTTGTGTTACTAATCTGGAATACTTGCTCGTCATTCATCTTCAAGGTTTGGCTGTAGAATAGCTTGAGTTTGTCTCAGTTCTCTGACATGTGATCACGCATTCATCTACCGGAGTGAATGCGCTGTTGCTCATTCTTAGTCTTTTAAGAGGTTACTTATGAAAATCCCCTTTTGACAAGACTGAGTACTTCTGATGGGCGTCTTTGAAGCCTTCCCGTGTCTCCTGTTCTGACAAGTTAACAAAGGAATTCAATTAGAGGACAGCAAGAGCTCAGCAGACGCATGGCTCTGTAGTCACTGAGCAAACAGCACAATAAGCATGTTGTGTCTAAAGATCAATTTGTTCTTGTGCTACTGCTATTCTCCACTTTGGTGATGCAATGGTTGTTTCAGCATTTTTACACTTCCTCAAAATAGCGTTCAAAGTAGCTGCTGAACATTCTCTGTTACAGTGCTCGTATTGGTTATTCTACCACATAGGTGCAGCCATGGCTACGCAGAAGTAACAGCATTTTTTAAATCCTACATTATCGAAAACTTTGAGAAATCATGACAGAAGAATGTGGAGATTAGATAATCAACAATGTCAACGAACTGTTGCTAACCATGAAGTTTGCAGCTTCAGTCAAGCACCGTGAAAGTCAGCGAAGCTGCCAAAAGCAAAAACATAAATGAATCAAGGCTCCAGTAAATAGAGGCCGTCATTTCACACTTCAGTTTACCCTAAACCACACCACAGCGTGGGTTGTTTTCATTGTCTTGTGTTCAGATCTAGCTGCAAGCAGCTGTGTGATCCTGTGATTCCAAACTTACTTTGGCAAAAATCTGCCATGGAAACATGAGCAGCCGTTGCTCTGCTGTGGCTCCTCTCTCCTGCTGGATGCACTTTTCAACATTACAGCTGCTGATACTGCAGTTCTTTGTAACTGACCTGAATAAAATGTACTGAGTGCTACACATGATCCCTGTACTTTCCCCACAACTGTCACACACACAACTTACTTGTAATTGCTGATTGGGTTCTTCTAGTAAATACCTCAATCAGTTAAATAGCTAAATGTGTGTTTGGCTTCTTAAATAGTTGAAACAACCACAACAGAACAAACTTTGCTCTAAAAGTCAATTTCAGAAGCCAGTTTGCACTGCTGGAGGATGAGTAAAACATTAAAAACTACACTGCATCACAGTCAGCGCAGACAAGCTTGAACTGGAAACGAACTGCCTGAGGTAAAAGAGTCACTTAATAAACCTGGAATCAGTGAAGCTGGTCTTGAAGACTGAGAATTAAAATACAAAAGGTACAGTTTGCTTTATTGTGTGACTGCTGGGTTTGATTAATACATATAGCACATAACATTAGATTTACTGTTTTTGTATTCATTATTTTCTGGTAACAATGTTTGTTTTATCTAAGGTGATTGTGTTATTTACTTTAAAGCTATGACCACAAAGGCACAAATAATCCCTACAGTTTGTACAATGCATACAAATAGTTGCTCATGTTTTCACACATCAATCAAGGTTGTGTGTGTGTGTGTGTGTGTGTGTGTGTGTGTGTCGTCCCTCACTCGAGTTACTGCAACTCCACTTACTGCTAATGTGTGAGTGCAGTTCGTAGGAGACAGATGCGCCTCTGCGGTCAGCTGACACCTGCTCGGATCCTCCTCGAGGTGATGTGAGGTGAGATTAAACGCACGAACGAGCCACGGGCGCCCTCCGTTCGCTTCGTCCGCCTCCCAGACACACTTACACGCACTGAACCGTCAGCAAAGCGGTGTCAACAAAAGCGAGGCTCACGTCTGCCGAGTTACTGTAACTAAGAGCGAATACGCCAGCACACACGCGCACGCGCACGCTCGACTCACTCCTGCCGTCTTCGGATGAGCCGTGCCTCCACTCCTCAGTCCGCGCAGTCCCGCTCGCTCTGCGGGCTGCGTCCGGCGGTGTCCGGCCTCGGCTGAGCTAGGCTAGCGCAGCTAGCATGCGTCGGTAGCCGTCCAGAACCGCCGCTCCGTTCCTTCCCATGCCGTCCGTCCTCCCGTCGCGAAGTCAGTCGGCGACTTTGTAGCAGTTCATTATCTCATTTCCCCCCTCAACGCGAGAAAGCGAGCGGCTCCTCCCCTCCGTGGGCTTCGCGTGTCCCCGCTACGAGCCGCTGCTGCCGCGGCGTCACATAGTACTGATGGCGAGGGCGGAGCAGGGCGCCCTGAACGCAGCAGCCCGCTTTCAGTCACACTTCCTCGGGCCGTTTCTTCCGCGTTTCACTTGGAAGCGCTTTGACACGTAGGAATCCCCCTCAGTCGCTGCCACAACTCCTGGAAAAACAAGAAAAAACGGCTGTCCGGTCCATTTCGATGAAAGCTCACGGCATTCCTTCCATTCCCACGTAGCCAAAGCATCCACACGTTGTTATCTTTGACGGTGCTCTTCACTTCGATCCGGACATCCCAAACTCGGACTCTTTACACTGGTTTCTCTTCTGTTTCACGAATACCTGGGAATGAACTCAGTTTTATTTTATTGTAACACCTGAGGCTTGGCCAGAAAACATAAGGACCTCCCAACTTGGCTGTTTAGAGATAAACTCATGTAAAGTTTGGTTTAGCTGTTTATTAAGTGTTAAGTATTAAGTTTATTCCAGTGTAAATATTGAATCATGTTGTGCCAAAAATCTCAAACCAATTAGTGCACAGATTTAAATAAACAAATGCTCTTTGTGCAGTTTGCAGAAGTCGTCAGCCTAATCTTTATTTAACCTAAATATTTCCATGAGCACTGAATTTGCAGGGTACATACTGTATCATAAAAAATACTTGATCTACAGTACGTGACATAGCACAGTTGACTCAATTTCCAAACAACCACAACTGGATCACTGAGAACACGTTAAAACGCTGCGTCTAACACTTACAGATGGTAGTTGCAGTTTAGTCATAGTTTTTTAGAAGCAATGAGCAATGCATTTGAATCAGTAGCATATTCCGTGGGACTAGCAGGACTTAATAGTATTCCAGATGGGACACACGTACTGGAAGCGAGGTTTCTGCCAGCGGCTCTTTTGTTTGATGTCACAGCCAGGAAACCTTTAACAAAAGAATCAGTGCGTCCATTAAACACGATCCCCGAGGTGCGCGCTTACGCATCCCAATTGCATTGGTTCAGTTAAACAGGCGTGACATTCCCCCCATCCGCGCGCGGTGGTCGTCTGTGCGGACGTAAGAAGCGCTGAACGGGTTAATTATCAGCCCAATGCGGCGCTGCGCAGCACAATTTAGGATCCTCAGCAGAAACCTGCAGGACGATGGCCGCGGAGGGATGCGCATCCTCCGCTCGATGAACGCCCCAAACCGTTTGTGTTCTTATTCCAGTGCTGGGTGAACTGTCAGAAATCAGTCCGACAGAGCGTCGTTGTTGTGTGGTTGGCTTTCAGCCGAGCGACGCAGCCGTTTCTCGCTGTTTTCACCGCGGGACGAGCCTGTGAAAGGTGGGGCTGGGTTTTTCTGTCTGGGTTTCACTGTCTCCGGATTTAGAGCCAGAACTTGGTTGCAGACTGTAATGACTGTGCGAAGCAGTTTATAATTGGCTGTAAATCTACTCATTAAAGGTGGAATCTACTGTGGGGATCCAAAACTTTTTTATTGGCCCACATAATATTTCACTGTGCATGGTTAATAATGTTCAGCCTTGTTGAACCTGACTGGAAGTTTGAGCTGCTGTTGAACATCTTAAACAGAGAGCTGTTTGATGTATTAGCCTCAGGGATATAAAGTAGAGTAGCACCTGTTGGCTCAATGCAGCACGACAACAACAACATTTGACCCAAATCTCCACTTACTCCAGTGTACTGTTTGTGTTGTCTCTATTATAAAAGCGACCCACATATAACTGTTCTTTCAAACACAGACGCGCCATCATGTCAGGTTCCTCTGACACGCTTCAGTTTCATTTCTCCACCCACGGCGACTCAATCCTCAAGAAAATGAATGGCCTGAGGGAGGATTACCGCTTCTGTGACGTCACTCTCCTCCTCGGGGGTCCGCGGGGTTCCACCTATCGGCCTCTGCACTTCCACGGCCACAAAGTGGTGCTCGCGGCGTCCTCGGACTTCCTGCGAGACCAGTTCCTGCTGCACGATGGCCAAGCGGAGCTGGACGTGGGTGTGGTTCCCAGTGTGGAGGTCGGCGAGAGACTGCTCATGTCCTGCTACACCGGGCTCCTGGAGGTACGTCTGCAGCAGGATATCCAATATACCCCCCCCCCCCCCCCCCCCCCCCCCCCCCCCCCCCCCCCAGCCTGTTTAAGTTTAAATTTATTGCACTGTGCAATCTAGGTCAGAGCCACAGGATAAAAAAACAGACTCAAAAGCCACAGTCAGGAATAAAGAGTAAACATGTGGGTGTTATGATATGAAAGTAATTTGAGAAGTTATAGATGACTGAGACAACTTTAACCACTGGTTCCAATTGTGTTCTTTTGTGACTTTAAAGTGAATAAGTGGATATTTGTGAAGTTTCCATCACAAATTGGTTATGTTTCACCTACAGGTTCCTCTGAGAGAGCTGGTGAGCTACCTGACTGCAGCCAGTGCCCTTCAGATGAGCCAGGTGGTGGAGAAATGTGCCCAGGCCGTGTCCCAGTACCTCAGTCCCACTCTGGCCTTACTGAAGGTGGAGAGACAATCAGAGGAAGAGCACGTCCACCAGGCGGAGAGGAGCTGGCCAGGCCCCAACTTAAGGAATCAGGAGGAAAGGGTCATGGTCCAGGCCAGCGCCGGCATCCAGGACCCTGAGGAACAGGGAGTGGTCGTGATTCAGTCCAAACCAAGCGTCAGGCAGGACACCAAATTGGAAGGCAAAGGACTGAGGGAGGTCAGAGAGGACGGGAGGGTGGTGAGAGCCAAGATGGAGTCGGCAGAGGATGCAGCGTGCTGCTTCAACATCACAGAGTCGGAGGAAAGTGGAGGCATCCAGCCCGTCCACACGAACAAGCTGTCCTATCAGGTTCACCGCATCCGGGGAGCGCTGAGATGCAAGCTGTGCCCGCCTGCAGCCAGAGACCAGTTTAAAGGGACGGCCATTCAGCACGAGGACGTGGCGGACGCCTCCCGGGGCCAAGAGGACGACACGGCAGAGGGGCACAGAGACGAGGAGGAAATGTTCACGCTGGCGTCTCAGCTGCAAGAATGTGGCGAGATAATGGACTCCAGCCTGTTCTGTCACTCCAGAGCGCATCTGCCAAAGAGCCATTGTCCTGGAGAGGAGCTGGCAGACGACGCAGAGGGAATACTGGCCCAGAGGCCGTACCTGTGCAGGAAGTGTGACAGAGTCTTCCAGCACCTGGAGAGCTACATGGGGCATTTGAAGGAGCACAGGCAGTATCTGTGTCTGGTCTGCGGGAAGGGCTTTTCCCAGAAGAGCAACCTGACCTGCCACGTGGGCGTCCACACCGGCGGCAAGCCCTTCAGGTGCCCGCTGTGCCACAAGACGTTCTCCCAGAAGGCCACGCTGCAGGATCACTTCAGCCTGCACACGGGGGAGAAGCCGCACAAGTGCGGCCACTGCGCGGTGCTCTTCACGCACAAGCCGGGCCTCCGGCGCCACCTGATGGAAATACACGGGAAGGGCAGCCACCAAAACGTGCTGGAGGAGTCTGTGCACTGAAGGACGCTGGTGTCCGAAAAGGATGTTAGATAGGGTGCCAGGAAAGCTACAGTGCGGGACAGATTACAGAGGATGGCGCATGCTGCTACACCAAGGTTTTCCTCTCAGGCCTCAGTGTGGGTTAATGCAGTCGCATCGTCACTTTTGGCTAATGGAAAGTAGAAAGGGTCCCTCTGTGCTCCCTGCAGTCCCTCCTCTGGGTGCTCTCTGCTAAATTAAGGCCTTGCCTGTGCAGCCTGCAAATTACATTATAGTCCATCACCGGCCAAGTGAATATATTAATAAACACTACATCCCACAGCATGTTCATACAGTACACAGACAAACAGCGAGTGTGTTACAGTAAGACTGGGATTCACAGGCAGACGCTGCTTCTCTATTTGACCCCGCCGAATTTTGCAGCTCACTGAGCATCAGGTTCTAAGTGACTGGGTTCCCTGCAAGGCTGGGAGGATTTCCGGGCTCTCCCGTTCGTCTTCTTTCATCCTCTTGGCCCAGAAATGCCATTGTCACTCGTCACAACGACTGCAGAAGTACACATCGACCTCCCCAGGGCGTCCGAGACGCCCCACGCTGAGGAAGTGGTCTGTGAGCTGACAAGCAGCGACTGCATGGCATAAATTCAGTGTGATCAAGGAACGCAGACTTTATCGTATTGTAATGAAAGAACACCTCTCTAAGTAAAGCTAATGATAATAAGCTGATATGTGTCATATTTATTATGAAAAAAGGTTCAACCAAGGCCAAACTACAGCCACTGACCCTGCGAGGGTGACGATATCTGATCACATGAGTTATGGGACAAAACTAATTATTATAATTTATTCAAGCCGCCACTGCTTCTACTACAGCTCTGTGAGCAGAGCTACGCGTTTGCGGCGCGAACTTCCTCTACACGCGCGCACTTGTCTGCGCGCATCCTCCGCTGCGCCGCCTCTCTGTTCCTTTAAACGCAGGCAGCCCACGCCTCGAAAAGCGGCTTGTTCCGGCTTGCCCCTTTACATCTTTTTATCCTTGCTCACAACGTTCAAGTAGTGCCGCGCGGCGCTCGTCCGACACTTACGCACAAGCATTTTCCTTTTGATTTTTTTTTTTTTGCTTTCGGGTGAATCGCAGGAGGCTGGTGAAAACAAGCCCGCGTCCTAGGCCGCGCGGCAGCTCTCCGGTGATGCGTCCGGGGCGCAGTTCGGGCAGCATCACCAGCGGAGCGATACCGCCATCTCCCCTCAGCCCTGGTTTGCCGAACCTAGGGTGTGTGGCTCAATGTACCTGAGCGAGCGTGTTCGTCACGTACTGTCAGAAAGGGGGGCCGGGGATCCGAACTGGACCGAGGGACTCGCCTCCGATGCTGTGAAATGCGGCGCCGTGTTGCTCTCGCATCGGGATTAGTCTCCGAGCGCCGGCTGCCGCGGTTGTTTTGCGACTGATGAAGATTTGTTTAATTATTTTGATGCGCTCCTGTGGATGTCGGTGAAGACGCTCGTGCTGCTGCTGCGGCGTAGCGCGTGAGGTAAGTGACTTACCGGAGGCGTGCGCTACTTTGTTTTTCCAATTTAGTTTGAACTGAGCGAAAGGCGTCGGCATCGCGCACTTGTTTGGGGTTCCTCTCAGTTGAAAATGATTCATCTGCCAGAAGCTACAGATGTCAGGTCGCCGAAGTCATTAGAACTGTTCCGTCCTTGCAACTGGTGCTGAACTGGGACCTTAGAAGAATATTACAGGACGGAACGAGCTCCGGGTGCAAACCAGGATTTTCTAGATCATCGCTTGCTCTGAATGCAAACTGTCCACGAGCGCCTGTATTTTGGTTGCCAAGGAAGTGATGTGAATTTGAGTACGCAAAGAGGAGAATTCACTTTTGAGGTGCAGCACAATACAGTATTTGTAAAGCTTCAGCCATCATAAAGTTGAAAGCAGTCGGATTGGAGCTTCCTCCATGACCTGATGATCTGCAACTGATCGGATCCTCTCATAACATTATCCAAAGCTCGGTGGTTCCTCTTACTGTAGACGCGTTACGGGGGATATGGATTGGACTGTATATATCTAAATGTATAATACAGTAGCTTGTGAGCCGTGTGACTGGCCTGCCTTCCATGCAGACGCTGCCCCCACACACTGCGATGACAGGCATGATGAATAAATAATCACACAGATCCACCGACCCCCACAGCGCGCTGGAAAACAAGACAGGGTGACACAAATGTAGTATTCAAGTAACAAACTGTGAAATAGGAATATTCTGTAGCCTAGTGTTGTCATATGTAAATCTGGACAGATGTGTGTGATGTGATTTGTGGCTGCAGGCTGTGTGTGTTTGTGCGTCCGCTGAGTCTCGTAACGCACGTTAACAAAGGTCGTCGGCGCGGAGTTGACCTTTAACCTCCTGTGTATTATTGACGCGCCCAGTTTCCAGTCGGGCCTCGTGTTGCGTGGTGGGCGTGAAGTTTCGGGCTCGTGCACGTGCGCGGGCAGAAGGCGTGGGGACAGCACCGTCAGGTCACGGCCTGTGATTCCCTGCATTCATGCATTGAGTGACTGATTGAAAACGAAGTGACCTGTTTTAATAAAACCCTTCTAGTACGTGATGTTTAGGGTCATTGTTCTGTTGCATCACATCCAACAGTGTTGGCTGCACTGTGCTGTCTTTACTTTTACTTTACTATTCTTATTCAGGTGCAGTGTTTTGAATGAGGGTGGCTTCGTCTGTGTTCTCCTGCCATGGTTTCATATTCGGTGGTTCCTTTCAGCGTTTTGAGTGACCAGCTCCAGTGAGTCCTTCGGGTCTTTCGCCGCTCTGGAGTTCCTCATTCACCCCATTCACCGCTCTGATTCGATCCTTTCTGACGGCTCTTGGCTGCGCGGCCACTACCTTACACACCCCTGGCCTGCAGACAGAAACACGCTCTAAATCTGGGGTCGCGTGAAGCGATGGAGCCCCGGGTCCTCGTGGTGCTTCACGCTTCGTGCTGCAGGTTCGACTCTGGCTCTCCTGGGCTTTACTGTATCTGTTTCTACCATTTGGCAAGTAGGACTTGATTTATATACGGCAGGAGCATTATAAGAGTGTTTGCATCAGATGCAGGACCGGCGAGTCGACCAGCGAGACAGCTCATTTATTATCACAGCTATTGGTGGTTACAGACTCACAACGAGCTGCTACGAGGAAACCTTGCAAACTTCATACGTTGTTCTGCTTCGTGACTATTTTAATAGTTTGTAGTGGAGACTGGCAGGGAGAGATGGTCAAATGTCATGACGCAGCAGAATCTGACCCTAAAGCTGCAGGGTACATATATATAGATAGGGATATATAGAGGCAGCTACATGCAGTACACACTTGGAATGAAGCCCTGACAGCCACACGTCATCGCATGCTCATCTCCAGCGCCAGCTCCAACTAGAACCTCAACAGCCGCAATGGGCCTGCTTCAACTTTCCCTTTCAGTTGCTTTGAGTCAAAACACCACAAATTCATGTGCTTGATGTAAAACATGGCTTCAGAGCTGCATATAACGTGCTCCTATTTATTTGTTTTGTTGTATGTGACCTTTGCTGGAGAGAGATTTACCCTTAAAACTAACTTACAGTGAATTAAATGAAACCCCTTGAAAGCTGAAACATTCCTATACTTCAAGGTCCTGAAAACGCTTTCAAAATAAGCTGTGTTCTTCGTTTTATTTCCTTGGCACATGCCAAAGCAACCCCCCGATGCCCCCTCCACCCCCCACAGAGAGGGGGGCCAAGCGAAAACCCACTGTCCTGAGCCAGACGATAGCTCGGCCAACTCTTGGCTGTAAAGACACTATGTACTTCTCGTCCTCCGCGTCGTACAGTGGGCAGCTCCACAGTAAATCACTGTTTAGGCCTCCGCGGCCTTCTCTCCACACTTGGGAACTTTGGATTCATCATAGTATCGAAGTTTACCACAGCCCAAATGTCAGACCGCTAAGCAACTATTTCCTTTTACTGTATATTTGCTTTTTTTTAAATGTCACAGATACTAAATGATCAGGGAGGCGTGAACACTTGTCCCCACGGGCTTCATGTGGAACCTGCAGAAAAAGCCACTGAGATTAGGTAAAGAAGGTGTCAAACAACCAAAACGTCATTAGTAGCAATAGTTTAGGTTTACAGTAAAGTGGATCACTGCTTCAGCTGCTGGACGTCAACAATGGGCCTGTCATAGTGTAGAGCATGAAGTACAACGTAGTAAATGATACCGTACACACCACCCCGAGGCTCCACGCAAACTGCAGGCAGGAACACATCCGATCGGGGATATCAGAGCTCGACTTCCTCATATCAGGAGGAGGCTGATGAGGAAGCTGAGGTCTGCTGCAACAACACAACGCCCGCTTCTCCCTGTCACAAGGCCGTGACTGTGTGTGTGCGTGTCCCACACACACACACACACACACACACACACACACACACACACCTAACTACTACATTTAGTATTAATAGATCGCTAGATGTGTATGCAAAATACACACACACATACACACACACACACACACACACACACACACACACACACACACACACACACACACACACAACGAACTACATTTAGTATATTAATAGATCATTAGTCGGGTATGCAAAATACACACACACACACACACACACACACACACACACACACACACACACACACACACACACACACACACACACACACACACACAGGTTGGTCCCAGTGAAACAGGATGCAGCAGCCGCTCGGCGCAGGAACAGGTGGCCGCCAACGTGAGCCGCCCCTAACGGTTGTCCCCCGAGCTCGCGCCACTGCCAAATCTGGCAACATTGAGAAAGGTTTTTTTTTTTTTTTTAAATCCAGGCTCACGCGCTCAGATAAAACTCCCCCCTGCGTGGTTTTCCCAACTCACCCCTGGAACCCGCTTCATCACATGAGTCTCACCTCACTCCTCCCCAATCGGTACTTCAGCACTTTGCGGGCTACAATAGCGGTAATCGCTGTTATATTTGGGCTCCTCGCGGAAGGAAATATGACGCGCGAGGACAGAGCGGAGCTGTCCACGCGGCCAGAGAGGCACCGCGATCACCGCGTGCTACTTATGGTAGGTATTGCACGACTGCAAATACATGCGTAAATATCTAACAGACTACATATAAAACCGTCTTTCAGCCGGGGTTAATTCGCTTTTTATTATTGCGAGTGTCTCGTGCGCAGTTCTCTTTCTCTTTCAATTTGACTTAGAGCTACCGCCAGAGAATTCTCTTATTTTCCAGTACTTTGTTTTCGTTGTGCGTTTGTTGTTTGTTGTGGTGTTTATTTAAATGCAAGTATGCATCTTGTATTTAGCTTTGATTGTGTCCACATGCAATACAAACATGGCTGCGGCACGTGAGCTTCATTCAGCGGTTGCCTACAGTAAGAAGCCTTATATTCAGTCTCTTTTCATTGTAGCTCACTATTGATGTGTAGAATTAGGAGTTGTGTTTAGGGGCAGATGAGATGTTTAAGGTCAGTAGGTGTGTGTGTGTGTGTGTGTGTGTGTGTGTGTGTGTGTGTGTGTGTGTGTGTGTGTGTGTGTGTGTGTGTCTGTGTCCAGACCCATTTCAATAGAGGTCTTTATGACACCTGCACTCTGAGGGATCCAGCTGTTGTTTCTGTTGAGCTCTTTGAACAGATGTAACCGGCCACATACAACAGGTGCCGACTCTCTGTGTAATGGATTCAGAAGCATGGTGTTTTTTTATGCTTGTGTGTTTTCCGCTTTTGGCTAATTCATTTTCTGGTGTAGTGGAACATGCGTAAAAGTGACTGGAACAGAGAAAACAAAGCAAAGCTTGAATCGACACCGGACGTGTGATACATTGTTATGATCTTCTTTTGCACAGTTAAGCAGATCAGAGCTGTTTATAAGGATCTAATGAGGCAGAATAATCTGTTTATTTCAGTTGCTGGCTCCAATTTGATCATTTTTACTTACCACTTCACTATTTCATACAGTACTAATGTTTGTATTCATACAAACATATTGTCTGTGCTTTTGTTTGATAATTCTATACTCACTGATTTGATTTCATTCAGTAATATTACATGCACTCAACCCTATTTGTCTGAAAAGAGAAGGGGAAGATGATTTTGTGTGACCTTCCTTCATTTTATTGCTCAGTGCTCCGTCATGGATCCTCATCAAGAGCTGCAATAATGTCTTACCTTTTGATCTGTTGATTCCGAAGTAGTTCCCTAATGTTGGCTGCACTGCAGTTTATTTGTATAGTTATAATTCATTTTAAATATAAACTTCTTTTTCAATACTTTATTATTCTGGCATCTTTTGTTTGAATATTATGTTTATTACTAATCTTACACAGAATTTAAACGGCCGACATTTAACCAGCATTTTTCAGCTTTTACGATGTTTACGTAATGTTTCTAATGGCATAATCAAGGTTTACAGTACTGCACAAATAGTGTTGGGGTTTTTATTAGCATAGTGAAGAAAAGTGTTGGCAGCCAGTTTTGGAGGAGGGAAAGTGTCAAAGAGCACTTTTATTGCTCCTCATTACATCTAATAAATGTATTAGATTTATTGCTATTATTTAGTTTAATGCTTTATGCCGTTAACAAAGTAATAAAATCACAAGTACCTTTTGTTTTGTGTATTGATCAAAGGTCCAGGAAGGAAACTGAATAATCTTTTTCAAGTGTTTCTGCAAACTTGAACTCGCTTTATTAACGCATGGTCGCGCTCCCGTTTCCTTCACAGACAGCGTCGGCGCTGGCGAGCAGGAGCTGCTGTCGGGGGTCGACATGCATTCCCACTGAGCTTGGCAACGCCTCCTCCAGCGGTGCCGTGGCAGCATGCCAGTGCAGGCGGCCCAGTGGACAGAGTTCCTGTCCTGCCCCATCTGCTACAATGAGTTTGACAGCAGCGGCCACCAGCCCATCAGCCTGGGCTGCTCCCACACAGTGTGTAAGACCTGCCTACACAAGCTGCACCGCAAGGCCTGCCCCTTTGACCAGACGCCCATCAGCACCGACATTGACCTGCTGCCGGTCAACTGTGCCCTGCTGCAGCTGGTCGGAGCTCAGGTGACTCAGGGTGAACGAGGACGTGCTCATGGACCTGATAATGAGCCCGTTGATGAGCAGGCTGAGAATGAAGGCTTTGTTCTTGTTACGGTGTGTGTGTAGATCCCTGACTTGCAGCCAGTGAGTCTCAGCAGCGCCGCAGAGGTCGAGCACTATGACGTCTGCCGGGTGTGTGTAGAAGAGCTGGCTCTCTACTTAAAGCCTATCAGTGGAGCAAAAGGTATTTGATGCATACTGTATGTGTGTGTTTGGTTTGGTTTAAAAACATCTCTTGTTGCCATAGTTTCCTATGAAGTATGAATGAAGATAGAGGCATGTTTGGTGCAAACCTGCAAGAAAGAATAGACGATGGAATTTTGACTGTTTTTATTATTATAAGTTCACAGTAAACAACCTGAATGTGATGCGGGCTTGACCTTGCTTTAAATGTTGTGCTGCAGGCGTGGCCACCCTGAGTCCGAGCGTGCTCAGTCGACCTATGCAGAGGAAGCTGGTGACGCTGGTGAACTGCCAGCTGGTGGAGGAGGAGGGCCGCGTGCGGGCCGTGCGGGCGGGACGCTCGCTGGGGGAGAGGACGGTCACCGAGCTCATCCTGCAGCACCAGAACCCCCAGCAGCTCTCCGCCAACCTCTGGGCAGCTGTTAGGGCGCGTGGTTGCCAGTTCCTGGGACCCGGTGAGTTACATGTGAATGAGGCAGATGCTGCATTCCTAAATTCCATTTGTGTGCTTGTTTCCTGTTACAGTACCGTGTGTGTGTGTGTGTGTGTGTGTGTGTGTGTGTGTGTGTGTGTGTGTGTGTGTGTGTGTGTGTGTGGAGAGAGGATGGAGCATGTTCATTGTTGTAACAATCGTCATCGTTGGTTTAGTGTCTACATCAGGGGGTGGTGTTCTGTGATGATGACTGATAGGGCAGACTCTGACTGAGAAGCAGTTTCTCATCATGATTACAGAGTTTATCTATAGGTCTGAGGACACCTGGCTCCAAGAAACACGCTGCTTGTGTTCCACACGAAGGCTCATCTGTGACTGACCGTGTCGGTGCTGGACATCGCGTTTCTCTCTGACTCTTTGCTCGTGTCCCCTCCACATTGTCCTCAGCTATGCAAGAGGACGCGCTGAAGCTGGTCCTGCTGGCTCTGGAAGACGGCTCGGCGCTGTCCAGGAAGGTCCTGGTTTTGTTTGTCGTGCAGAAACTGGAGGCCCGCTTCCCACAGGCCTCCAAAACCAGCATAGGCCACGTGGTGCAGCTGCTCTACCGAGCGTCCTGCTTTAAGGTGATGAGCATACACATATATGTACCAGAGCATGTGAGCACTATGAATAGCCCTTGAATGTAGTGTCAAGCTGAACAAAGGAGCCCCAGTGTCCTAAAACCCAAACCATAAAAAATGACCTGATTATGGGAAGAGAGTTTAAACTGATCCTCATTTACTGCCACGCTGTATCTGTCTCACTTTAAAACACGGATGCTACCAGTGTGTGTGTGAGTATTTCTGTAGCTGCTATCTGATGACAGACATCGCTGGTGGGGCAGACATGCCAGCGATCTGCTCGTGATGTAATAGCGCTCTATATTTGAACTTGTTGCCTTGGGGGACAGAGACACGCGGAACGGCCCCATGCTCGTGTGGGTCTGAAACGCGCTGCAAGTTGCATTTGGCCCAGACTTGTAAACCATTCTGCTAATGCGTGCGTCATGTGACGGTTGCTCGTAAATTTTTTCTTTCTTTCAATCTCTCAGGTGACCAAACGTGACGAGGACTCCTCTCTGATGCAGCTGAAGGAGGAGTTCCGCACGTACGAGGCCCTCAGGAGAGAGCACGATGCTCAGATTGTCCACATCGCCATGGAGGCGGGCCTGCGCATCTCCCCCGAGCAGTGGTCCTCTCTGCTGTACGGAGACCTGGTCCACAAGTCACACATGCAGTCAATCATCGACAAGGTACCGGCATGAGCTACAGCACGCGTCACGAGCAAATCCCACACCTGAAATGAACATCAGTGAGTTTTGCACAAGGCGGCACAAACCTTTTTGATTCCCGTCGTCTGCTCCAGCTGCAGTCTCCGGAGTCGTTTGCAAAGAGCGTTCAGGAGCTGACGATTGTTCTGCAGAGGACCGGAGACCCCGCCAACCTCACGAGTCTCAGACAGCACCTGGAGCTACTAGCCAACATAGATCACAACCCAGGTACCTCCCTTTAAAGGAAACACTAATGGATGTGATCGAAAATTCTCGTAATAAAGGACTCAGGTAAACAAAGGAGAATCTGTGACACACACTGGATACACTCCTCTTATCATTGTTGTATGTTAGATTTTGTACATTACGTTTTGAATCTGGTAATGGACTTGATGGACTCTGATCTATGTGTAGACGCCCCAGCACCGTCATGGGAGGAGTTGGAGAATGTGCTGCTGGCTGTGAAGCTGGTCGTTCACGGACTGGTGGAGTTTATACAGAACTTCAGCAAGAAGAGCCACGACACTCCACAGGTGAGTGAATGCGCGGGGCGAGAACAATTACAGTTCCCTGTTTCTAAACAAAGCGACCTTTAGAAAAGTACAAATAGTTTAGGAGTAGAAGCAACAGTGGTGATTAATGTCATGTTACACTTTTTTGTACATGTACGTTTCGCAGCCACAGGCCAACAGCAAGTATAAGACGAGCATGTGCCGAGACCTCCGTCAGCAGGGCGGATGCCCCAGAGGAACCAACTGTACGTTCGCACACACGCAGGACGAGCTGGAGAAGTAAGTGAACACCCACACATTCAGCAAGGTCCGTTTTTATCTGCGTGTGACAGGAATTCATTTACGAATGCTTATTAAAATGTTTCCTTTCTCGCTACAGATTTAGGCTGAGGAACAAGAAGAGCAGCAGTGTGACGCGTGCGTTCCCAGGGGTTCTGGGTAAATCCCTCACCGTGGACGGCAGCGTCCATGCAGATGTGTCCACGGCAGCGGGGCAGGGGCTCAAAGGGATGGGGGAGAACGCAGCCGGCCTCACAGAGGGAGTCCCCAGCCTGACTCACCCACAGCTTATCTCACGAGGGCCTGACGCCATCGAGGACTTGAAGAGAGCGGTGCCGAATGGATCCAGTGGGGCTAACGGGCCTAATGGACTGTCTAGCGCCAACAGAACCATGCTGGGGTCAACAGAACAGTAAGATAACCAATACCCCTGAGACAAAAGAAACAGTACTTTGGTTTTAAACAATACAGAATATTATACTGCAACGTACACAACAAGTTTCTTATTCTCGCTTTGTATCCTTTCATTGTTTCCATCAGAAAGTCCATCTCCCCTCCCAGGACTCCAGTGAGCCATTCGTCAGCATTGTCTCCTTTGAGCGCCGTTGTCCGGGGCGATGGCGGCACCGCCATACCCAAACACGGCCAGTTCATGCTCCGCGCACCGCATCCGCCTCAGGCGTCGGAGCTGTACTATCAGGAGCACCGCTTCGCTTACGACACGGCCCATTATCAGGCAACATGTGAGTCCGAGATTTGAATTTAAATTTAAATATATTGTACGATATTGAAGTAAAAACGAGTTCTATCATTTTCTCTCTAGCAGGTTCCTACAACCCATCTACACTTCACTCTTCCCACAAACCCTGCATTGCTCACTTCCTCCGATCATCAAACGTCCCAGAATCCTCTCTGCAGCCGTCCATCGGCCCTTTGCCAGCTTCCTACCCCAGTGACCCTCAAACGCTGCACCCACCCTCCTCCTCTGCCTCGGGGTACGCTCCACACCCACCTAGGGATCGCATGGGTCCTCCTGCTTTCCATCCACACCCAGGGCAGCCTCAGTATGGGTCCCTGGCCCCTGCACATGGGGTTTATGCTCCCCTCTATGACAGCAGGAGAGTATGGAGGCCTCAGGTAGGACTGGCGTTAGCTACTTTGTCACTGTATAAGTGGATGATTGCAAAACATTATTGATAAGGATGACAATCACTATTTCAGCTGTACCACAGAGAGGATGCCAGGAGTAACTCGCTGCCTCCAGAGGTGCTACATTCCTCTGTTTACCAGCCTCCACTCAGGGAGAGATTCAACTCTTTAGACAGCAACTACTGCTCTGGAGCCGAACACCGTCCAGGGCTACACAGGGTAGGTGAAGTTCTAAGACACCGCCGTGGAGTCTTGCAACACTTCAGACTGACTGGAGGAATTCATTTCCAGATAACACATCAGGCTAAGCTGTTGTATTTTGAGATACATTTCTTTTATATAGGAATCAGGAAAGTCAGTACAGTATCAAATAATAACAATCGTGCATAGTGATACATTTATTTCCCATTTATTTATATGCTTTATGACTGATTATCTCCTTTTCTGATGAAACATATCTTCTTTTTTCATTGAACAGACTCATTGCTGCATTTTTTCCAGGAGCATTTCCTTTATTCAGTTTCTCTTTTTACACCCACATATCATCTCACCTCTACCTTCCCTGCCAGCTATGGAGCTGCAGTATGTGGCTCCAGCCTCCTCTTTAGTCCTCCCACTTCTCACCCAATATGTCTCTACCTCCTCCACTCACTTCTCTACTTCTCCCATCACCAAACGGCATCAACAGTATGAATACTGCATTACTACAGAGAACACTTCTCTGTGTCAGCAATTACATTTGTAATAAAGAACACATTATATAAATCTGGGGCAATAATAGTGGTGTAATAGTGATTTTGCATATACTGTAAACCAAATGTGTTTGTGTTTCTCGAAAAGCAATTCACGCATCTAAATGAAGCTCATTCAAATACTCACATTCCAGATAGTTGAATTGTGGCAGCAAATTGTCAACTGTCTAGCACTGTTGTAAGTTTTCATTTGTGCAGAAAAAAAACTAATTAACAGAATTTCACAAGGAAATAACAAAATATCTTGCAACAGTTGCAGCTTAAAGGCATCTCTACGTTGTTAATTAGTCTTTTCTTGCGGCTCCTTGTATGTATTGATGTAATGATTTCATCCACTCCTCCTACTTTGTTTCTTCTTCAGGATTATGGCCGCGTTCCTCTGGGCTATGAGGATCTATTCAGAAGGAAGCAGGAACAGTGGGCTCATCATCATCACCATCACAACACCAGCAGGCCCTCCCAGTCCTCTCCCATCTTCACTATTGATTTTGGAACAGAGGTAGAAAGCAGCTGAGCACGGCAGCGTATAGAATCACTCATTGAGCATCACTCAGGCATTTATAAAAATCGCAATTAATATTAGATCAGGACAAGCATTAAAACTTAATACCGCTCTCACCTGAAAGTGATTATAATTTGTTGGTTGTGTAGTTTAGGGTTTTAGGTTCTATCCAAAAGCATTTGTGCTGTGTCCAATGCTATTTAAATGGGAGATAGTTGCCTAGCAACTGTGGAGGAAGATATCATAGCAGTGTACAATTGTGGCATGTGTGGGAGTGTGTGTGAGAGAGAGAGAAAGAGAGAGAGAGAGAGAGAGAGAGAGAGAGAGAGAGGAAAGAAGAAGAAAAAGCTAGAGGAGCGAGTTTAACAGGCAGTGACTCAGACATTCAGCTGAGTAAAACTTTGTTTAACAGCATATCAGATGTGTTTTCCTACTAGTTATAACTTATCTGACTATTTAATATACTTTATGTTTTGCATAACATGCCAAACAAAAATAATGCCCAAAGGCCATTTATAGATACAGTATCTTGCTTGCTAAGCTGCTACAAGAGCAGTTTGTTGGAATAGCAGGAAAAGGATTAATTCAAATTAGTTACAGAGGTTATTCGTTATAGTCTAATTCATCCACATCTAGAGCTACTATGTTTGATCATGATGCTGACTCTGTTTGTGTGGTTTTCAGCATGTGGAGAGCGGCGGTCAGTGCATGGGGTGCAGGTTCAGCGGCGAGGAAAGTCTGGCTCACTACTCGCCGTGGTCCTGCGGCACCATCGGCCCCTGCCTCAGTCCCTTTGAGCCAGAAGCGCTCGCACACTCCTCAGCGCACTCCTGCTCCGAGCACTCGGTGAGATTCCTCCCGCAACCAAAGGCAGGCGCAGACGCACAGGAACACAAAATATCATCGTCGTCTCGCGCGCGGGCCGCCTTTCTAACAGAATCCGCGTTTTTGTCATGAAGGAGCTGGACGGCAACGGCGGAGTGAGCGGCGCCGCCGTCGGGAAGCGGTGGCTGCACTCGTTGGATCACTACCGGCGCTTGAAGGATGAGGATCCAATCATTCCCTTTAGCGAGGGGCCCATTATCTCTAAGTGGGGGGCCATATCCAGGGCATCACGCACAGGCTACCACACCACAGACCCTGTCCAAGCCACTGCCTGCCAGAGCAGCGCCAGCACCACACCCATCAACTTTAAAGGTCAGATATCATCTCGTTACCTTAGTGCTTCTGTAAAGGACATCACTGGATGCATTAGTATTTGTTTACTTGACGAACTACTTCCTCTGATACAGATTACAACCCCCACTCAGACCACAGTGACTACAGGTGGAGCTCTAGAGGGTCCGACTCTTCCAGCCACTCCAGTTTCTTAGAGAGGTTCATGTTTGCTTTGTTTTTAATTTGTTTAAATTTAAAGACTGAGAAACTTTGTTTTTTTCAAATTATTAACAGTAATTTAACATATATGTACAATTTACCTTAAACCATTCAGGCACACTATTAATTTTGAAACTAAGGAATAACAATGTGCTTGTCGTGTTTTAGTGAACAGCTTTGTGCTGCAGAGCTTCATGGCCGTCGAACTTCAATTAGCAGCGCCGAGAAAATCGTTTCTGATCGCCAAAGCCATCAGAATGCCTACAGCAGGGACAGGGCAGAGAGCGAGCCGGATCCGGACCGAGACATTGAGCTCGAACTGCGTGCTCTGGACATGGAGGAGTCGGAGCACCAGGGGATCAAGACTCAGGTTGGTGTCGTGTGATAGATGAGATGTTTGTGTGCACACCTGAATATGCTGTGGTGATGATGCTTGATAGTCCGAACCCTTTGTCACATCTGTGTTTAAGGAGTTTTTAGACTTGGCCTCCCCACAGTCTCAGGATGCTTCTCAAATCCTCCCCCGACCCTGCTGCTCTCCCCTCCTCTCATCCCCTGTAGAGGAACACCCCCAAACCGAGAGAGCTTCGTCAGAAAAGATGGATGCTCACCTGCTGAAAAAGATGGCCTTCAGGTGAATTACCATGGCAACTGACCTGATTGAGGTCTTAATTAATATGAGCTGTAAAGAAGATTTGCGTGCAACCTTTCCTTCCTCTCCATGATTCCCTTCCTTCTTCCTTGTCTGTTTATCAGGAAGTCACTGTCTCCTGGAGGGTTGGTTTCAGGAAGTCTGGGTGTTGGAAAGCTGGTGCTGCGTACTGGACCTCCACGACTGGGGGACACTTCCACCAGAGCCTGTGCTGAAATGCCCGGTACAGAGATGCTGCTCAGTGGGAACTAAGAGGCTGCAAACTCAAAGTAGAGCGGAGATGCTAACCCACAACCATTCTGGTTAAAGGAAAAACCAAACATTCATACATGCCGATCATACGCGGTGTCACTCTGCAGCAGAAATAGCTGCAGGAATAATTTCACCATTTATGCCTGTTAAGGCACAACGCCCCCTCACGGTGGTAAACTCACCCATTTGCTGATTCAAATCTGATTTTGATGAATAGCGATGCCACTCTTTCCTTTTACTTAACCCTAAGTCCTTATACAAAATGCAAAGACTAAGATCCACCCACTCCACATTTCTACTCTAGTCAACATACAGTACTTACTGCTTCAACAGCTCCACAGCTTGTGCCTTGCAAAAACTGTTTTATCCCCACATACAGTAGCTATCAGAGCAACACTCCTCCAAAGGATGCCACTTTATGGACACCTAACAGATTTTCCATGTCTTTCTCTTCAAGAAAGCTCTTCACATGTTACATTTTATTCCTCCAAGCTGTCTTGCATGGCTTACTCCAGCTCTAAGGCATGGTTTAGCCTTTATTGTTTTTCAGTGGTTCCCTATTGAAGTATTTCCATGAAAACCAAGAGATGAATCCTCCAAAACTAACAAAGAAGGATAGAGCACTGTGTCCCCAGAAAACAGAGGTCTTTGCTATGTTGGTAGTAAAATTAGCCTTTCTCTTTTCAGTCATATGATGTCTTAAATGCCGACCTCTGACGTGACTAAACTGTCATGAGATCACGGAGCACAATGACACAGTTATACACGTGATAATAAAGCATCACTGATCACTGTAGGTCGGGAAGGAAACAAAAACAACGATGAGTGGGTTTCCTACTCACAAAATGTCTGAAGAACACAGAAGATCAACACTGAAAATGTTTATTGAGCTGCACATGAAGATTATTTGGTAAATAAGTTGTAAAAAGTGTTATTTGTGCCTGTGGTTACTGGCGTTTATTCCTGCAGAGTCAGAGTTACTGTAGGAACAGTTGTTTCTCTCAGTCACATTTAATACAGTGGCCTTTTGCTTCTTGGTATTCTATAAAGTAAACATTGACAGAGACTTCTGTTCACTCCCTGACAGACGTCTGTCTCATTCATCTCTCCGTTCGTGTGAGTTCAGAGGGTGAACACAGGAAATTGATTTTAAAAGCCCGTGGATTTTTCTGTGGTTTCCAGTCCAGTTCCTGTTATGTCCTTAGTAAACAATACTCAGAATTCGTGTACGATGTTTCAAACACACTTAGAAAGTGAGGGGCACCACCTGTTTTTTCTTCATGCCACATGTTTGTTGAACTTTTCTGAAAGATTTCTCATTTTATTTTTTTTCATCGCTAACTTCTGTGAAGTTGTTCGTCTGGTTATTTTGTATCAGGACCTTTGTTACTCTTTGTTATAGCTTAATCCACAGAGACTGAAGCGTTTGCTGTGTCTCGTGTGTTTTCTCCACATCAGCTGTGCTTTTGTCAGCTCACTTTAATCCACCAATATATGTAATATTGTAGAGTGTGGTTTTCATACAACCCAGCCTTGCCTTTCTATGTCTAGGAAACACGAGGCGTCTTATCATGTGTGGCTTACGCTTACTGACTTTCAGAAGCACGAATGAAGACTCCATTGAGTTTGTTTACACCTGTTATAAATGTTGGGAGGTCTGTACAGTATGTCTAGAGGGCATTTAAATGATATTTGAATTGTTGATGTTTCCTCTTACCTTCCTCTCACATTAGCTACTGTA
Organism: Betta splendens; assembly: GCF_900634795.4. Taxonomy (NCBI): domain Eukaryota; kingdom Metazoa; phylum Chordata; class Actinopteri; order Anabantiformes; family Osphronemidae; genus Betta; species Betta splendens. The sequence continues at coordinate 3,863,661 of NC_040892.2, read as the reverse complement.
CATTCACAAAAACTCCCTGAGATGAAAGCAGCAGCGTCTTTCATATTTCATATTGTCTTACATCCTCTTTTTTATAGGGTGACAGAATTATTATATATGTATGAATGAAGATTTTTGAGTCCTTACCAAGCATTGATTACATTTCGGGGGCGGTCTCTTACTGTATCTTCCACCCTGCTGCTGAGAGACGCTGATGGAGGACGACCCAGTGTGACTTGATTGGATGATGCCATTTTAAATAATGTGGACTTAATGTAAAAGCTGTAAAATGTAAAAGAGCTAGCACAGAGATTTAGCTGCTCCCTACTGTCGCTTATTACTGTTTACAACTTCCCCCTTGAAGTTATGTATCGTTAAGTGCCATGTTGTATACAGTACAGTACAATCAATCCCCACTATAGTCACACAGCTTTTCATAGTCCTGAACTGTAAAAGTAAAAGTAAAAGTAGTCCCGCTTGGTTCCATTAGAGGGAGATACATCCTTGTCTGTCTGAATTGCTCAGGGAAGACTTAAGTTGTTGCCCTGTGATGGACTGGCGACCTGTCCAGGGTGTACGCCGCCTCTCGCCCGTAGATAGCTGGGATAGGCTCCAGCACCACCCGCAACCCTGCATGGGAGCAAGCGGTAGAAGATGGATGGATGAATAGACTTAAGTTGCTCAGCTGCACTTGCTTTTTTTCTGCATTTAATGATTTTGATATTCTGTGGAGGTATTTAACTGAATGAGCTCTACACCCACAGTGTAAATGGGGTCAAGTGTCGTTTGCCAGTGTTTACCTTAGCCTCCTATCAATTTGGCTTTGCTGTTCTTGCTCTCATGGGTAAGGGCTGGGCACTACTGTACTGTACATAAAACAGTATTGTGAGTATTTAACTTATGTGAGAGTGATACTCCCTGTTTCATTCAAAGTGTTTGTGGAGCACTGTTGTAGTGGTTGATTGCACTGCACTAGAGTCCGGTCCCACCACTGCCAGCAGGTTCACTCTGCCAGTGAGTGCCTCCCTACACCCGCTCCCCATCCTTCCTCTTTCCTTCAACCCACCTCCTCCACCCTCCCTGCATCCTGTGTCATGCATGCAATATAGTCCCTCTTGTGATGGCAGAGGATTATTGATGATTCTGTAGTTGTGATACAACACACCCAGCGCTGTAACAGTTCTGCACATGTCCACTGTGTGGCCACGTCAAGTGCTGAAGATTGCTTGCAGCATTTTATTTGTTTGCTCATGAAATTTATTGTTTAATAGAGATTATATTGTTATTACTATTACTGTAGTTACCACATTTGGTTGTGCTGTGGTAGTTTTCCTCCTTGGTATATTGAAAGTCGGCTTCTTTGTTTTGAATTTGGGAATTTGCTCAAAATGTTGAACATTTTTATTATTAACAAGACGGTATGTCATTATTCTATATTATATGGAAACGCTGTTTGTTGATTGTGAAACATCAGATGAACCAATGTTTTTTGACTATTCATGTCTGTATTAGACATTTTATTTGCAAATCTATTGTTCGATTGAAATGTAAATGAACTATTAAGAGATGGTACACATCCGTCATTTTATACAGCCTGGCACCATCATTAGATGGACTTATAGTATTGAACCTCATTTATACAACCTGTGATAATCAGATATATTTAAATGTTTAAATCATTGGGGCAGTTGTGTAATGTTTCAGAATGAGGAAAGTAGTCCTTAGGAGACAGACATATCTAAAATGTCCCCATAGTGAATACAGTAATACTGTTACGTATTCCATTTATTTCCTTGGAAATATCACATTGTGAAAGGTTTCCCTTTTACTTACTATATGGTAAAGCAGGACTAGAGTAAGTCTACAGTATGGTGATGATGAAATACTGTATGTGTTCCTAATGGTTGATGAAAATGTCTGTTGTTTGACTCTGCTGTGCATTTATTGGCTTGTTCACTTGTATTACACTGAACTACAGATAGCTCGTCCGGGCAGCACACTGCTTCTTTGTTTCAATGAAAGATGGATTTAGAGCACATGAGACTGCATGCTACAATAAATCAAACAAACAATACCTCCCTTTGAGTCGTCATCATTTGTCTCACACACACATAACAAGAGAAGCCACAACGAACACTATCTTAATAAAAAAGACATAAAAAAGCCTGGATACTGGGAGCGAAGCCTGCAAAAGCCTTACTATATTCAGATTCACGTACAGTAGCTAACCACACAAAACATAAACACAGTAGAAGAAGAAGAAAGTGAAGAAGAAGAAGATACTAAGGTACAGCCTCGCTTTCTTGACGGCAGTGACAGGCGCATGCGCAGTGTGGAGGCTCGGCGGTTGGTTGGGGTTGTGTTTACAGCTCGGCTGGATGCTGTTGGCTGCTGATCTTATTGGGAGAGTGCAATGTTGTGCCAAGCGCAGTTGGAACAAACGCATAAGCGGGAATAAAGGTAAGCTGATTTCATACGTGTACTGTACATTTAGCGCCACAGGTAAATGCAGCTGTCCCCTCAGTATTTTGGAAACACGCCTTTTCGTTGGTTCCTGCTAGCATCGCTAGCAGACCTTTAGCTAGTAGTCAGCTAGCTCGTGTGAAGTAATGGCCTGCATCAGAGCTCACACGGGCGAGGGCCAGTCAGCGGGCTTCTTTTGCCAAATTGTTGAGAACAAAATTTGCATCGCAGTGTGCATTGCGATCTTTACGCAAGGTGACTCCTTTCACTGTTCGAGCAGTACACGTTTCATCATTTTTGTCGGACTTGGAATGGGTGACAGATGGATAGCCACCGTGGCTAACATTATTCGGCTGGTTAAGGGCTGTAAGGTGACGCTAACAGTGCAGCTAGTTGTACTGGGCTCTCCCAGCATTATCGTGCTGCTTGATTTAAAGTGGAATATGTGCGAAATGTGTGGGGCTTGAATTGTCGAGGGCCTCTTAGACTTAACACGCTACATTAAAGCTACGTTTAGCTGGGTTGCTAGTATCCATATTAAGTGGTGTACCAGCGAGACCTGAAAGCCAATTACTGTGTTTATCTGTTAAATGGCGAATGGAGGAGCTGTGACTACAATAAATGTTTAAACAGCGCATAGTTCCTCTAAGCCGATCGTCCACTACTGTTTTTGTTTCCTGTTTAATTGTTAACATTTGCCCAGCGATCTCTCTGTTTTGGTTTTCAACATGAGTTGTTTACAGGATGGTAATAGGTGTTTTCTGGTTGTAAAATGTACCTACTGAGTAATACCTTACAACATACTGATCACGCTAAGCAGTTAAGTTTATAAATATGCTTTAAATACTGGTAACTGTTGAATTGTGTATGTCTGTATTTAAACAATACAGTAGATAAGTCAATCAAATTGAGAGAACGCTGATAATATGCTTTAGACTGGTTTAAGCTGCTTTAGCTCAGGTAATGCTTTTATGACATGTAAGGAGACTGTAGAACAATATTAAGTGCATAGCTGAGTGTGCTTGGTAATGATACTATTTAAAAGTGTGATGTAATCTTTTAACGGATCGTAATACACACAATGTTAAGAACGTGTGTATTGGGTAATCCTGTGCTGTACGTACATGCATAGTTAACACTGCACTGATGTGACTGCCGCCGGCAGTACAAAGAGAAACTGACATGTTCAGCAAGAGGAGCAAAGTAGCTGTTTTTAAACTCATGTTCAGGCAATTGCATATTTCTTTTTCAGTGTTCCCTTATATTCATCCCATGTGTGGATATGGTCCTAAATATTTTGTGGTCCTGACAGTGTTAGATCAAGCATATTCTTGCTGTAGATGAAATGAAATCATGGAAATACATCTGAAACTTCCCTGTAATGTAGGTACCTGTATACGGTTTGCTGATCTTCACAAATAGGTGGTCCCTGTTATCTCCTCCACACAACAAGCCTGCTTGTGATTGGGGTGCATATACTGCTACATTGTACCAGTTGTGAAGGAAAGATAATGAATAAGCATTTGTATGTGGCCCCCACGTGCAAAACCATTCCTTTTTTGGCTGTTGTCGTGCTCTCGTTTTTCTGTTTCACTTACCCCATTTGGCACTGGACGCTCAGGCTGGAAGAGAAGGAGGAGTGCAAACCATAGAAGAAGTAAGCAAACCTCTGCTAGACTGGCTCCAAGTACGAGATCAATAGAGACTGGGGTCTACCACTACTGTCTCTTGAGGCTTCCTGCATCTGATTGTAAAGGGATTGTATGTCTTTATATATAAAGTGTAGATGATGAAGATGGCACAATTATTATGCTGATAGATCAAATCTAGCTTATTAAGAGCAGACTGTAGTACAGTAGGTTGTTTTAGTACTGCACTGGTTCACTGCCTTCCTAAACCTTGGAGGTCGTGCCGGCCCTTCTTAGCCTCTCTAAGTTCGCTGTCAAGAACTAAAACCTGAAAAAAACCTTCCTTTAATTACCCAGTGTCAATTGGGAGTTCATTACTTGCACTAACATTGTGTCAAGATATGATGTTACATCAGCATTTCATTAATGGGCTGATGGAGAGAGCTGAAAGGCAGCTTGAGGGATGAGCTCTTGATGGACAGTGTTTTCCCACGGGATCTCAAACTAGAGTTAGTTGTGGTTGTGGCAGCAGATAAAGAGAGGTTTTATATTTAGGAGTGCATGTCTTGTGCATTCAATAACCATTGCTTTTAATACAGACATCTACTGACTACAGACTAGAAATTAATCTTTGTGAGAATGTTTCTAGAGAGAAATGTTGACATTAAAAATGTGGCTGCTTATTGTAGCAAGTGGGTGTGTTCTTAATTCCTCACTTTCATGAGCATGTTTCTTTTTCAAAATGACCTCTTGCATCACCATGACATTGCATTCAGCTATTTTGCAAATACCTGTCATACTGTATATTATGCTGAGGTCACATTATTCAGAGATCTGCATTCTGTGTTCTAGTCTTTTCTTCTATTTGCCTTTTTAGTGTGGTTTTGCTAGGTGTGAATTATTACTATTATTAGATCTTCAGACATGTGCAAAATATAATGCTACTATTTTATTTCTGTCTTTCTAATCATGTAATCATAATAGATATTAGGAAAATACAATCTTTAATGTATAACATTATTTATTTGAAAATTAAATCCCTAAACAGCCCTTTACTCCAATAGGACAGAGAAAAGCATGTTGCAGCAAGGTGCTGCTAATCATACCTTAATTACCTGATCATCCACAGTTGTAGGAGGCTTCTTTACAGGGAACTGTGGTGGCAAATGTGCATCATTCTGTTATCTAAGCCTTTGTGAAGGGTGATGCAACAGCAACCGTCAACCATTTTAGAGGGTCAGTTTAGAAATAGCTAAGTGTCCAGTTGCCTGAAAAGATGCTTGTCATGAATATCATCGCATCATGACGTGTTTTCTGCTTTTTTTCTTTATTTACTTTTTCTTTTTCTAGGTGATTTTGCTCATCATCTCCCACCACTTCCTCCTCCTGTCTCCCATTCATGAGCAGCGTGACTGAGTTTAACAGCGGCAGCCATGGATGACAAGGGCTCGGTCGGGAAGATTAGCGTGTCTTCAGACTCAGTGTCCACTCTCAACAGTGAGGACTTTGTCCTTGTGTCCCGACTGGGGGACGAGACACCCTCCTCCACTAATAATGGTAGTGATGACGAAAAGACAGGACTGAAGGTAAGGATGCTCAGGTGTAGGTATGGAGAGAAGCTCAAGGTGGAGAAGGGAGTCTTCTATACTGTACTAGTCAAGTTAGAATTTAACAGTCCACTGCTCTCATGACGTGTACGGTAGTGACCTTATTGACATTAAAATCTAGGATGTGTCTTTAAGTCTTTTATATATGCTTGGTTCTGATAACAGTCCTAAAAAATAAATAATAACTATTAGAATTATTATTAAAATGTCAGCAGGATAACAGATTTAAGACGTATTTAGGAGTGTATGCCTGCTCCCACAGCATGCTGAGCCGGACTCTACACAGATTCTATTGTTGAGAGGTTGCATTAGTCACTTGTCACAAGCTCTCATCCATTTTTAAGCATGTGGTCTCCCATTGTGGCTGTAAAGCTAACTATTTCTTGTTTTGCTCTTCTCACAATCCCATTTCTCACCTTTGTGTCACAATTGGTTTTAAATGTTAATGTTTCCTGTCTTTTTGATTCCTACAGTAAGAATGTGCTTAAACTATTGATCAAATCTGTGCTTCCCACACATTGTCAGAGTCTTTTTCTCTCAGTGATTAACTTGTTTTTTCTTAACTTGTATGTTTGTAGTCCAGGCTAGTGGAAAAGGAACAATTGCTGCATGCAAAAGTCAAACAAATGAAGAAAACACTCTTGTCCTTGAAAGATAAGCTGATGTTTTACAGTCCCAGCTCCACCTACGTAGCTGCCTCTATTGGTTTACAATGTCTTCTGTCAAGCTACCGTACGTGTGACATACAGTAAGCTCTGTGTGGTTCAGTTCAGCGCTCTAGCCACCGTCCTGAGTGGTCTTCTAATGGGATCAGGTTCTCCCCTATTCTTCCCTTTTATCTTCTGCTTGATACGTTTTGTTTGTCTTATCACATTTTAATTGACTTTACTTAATAAGCTGCTTGACACGGTCATATTTTGTGTATATTATTACTCTACCTGTGTATCTTGGTAAAGGAAGAAATTGCCTTGACTTGTTACGTCACTGTACCAGCAGAGGGCGCCGGCAGAGCATGGCTGCTGTGTATCCAGTTCATAGGAGGAGGCCACTTTTCTGTCGTTTGCTGTTCTTAGAGACCTGAGCGTGTGAGTGTGTGTATGCAGGACTATTAGAACACAGTCAGGGTGTCTGTATGTTGCACATAGAGGCTACGTCTGCCTGCTGACTGAGTTCTTAGTATGTAATTGGTAAAATCACTTCATGCACTGATACTCGGCCATGCAGTTATGTTTTGGTTTTCGCCATTTCCGTCCCAGTCAGCCCATCCAGTCAGAGGAGTCAGTGTGTCTAAACTTGTTGTTTGTTATGCAGGTGATTTCTGAGGAAGAGGTCAGCTTTAAGGTCAGTCTCTTCTCCTGTATCTCTCTTTTGCTTGTACTGTTTATATCTCTTTTCCCTTTTCTCTGTGATGTGATTCTGTGGTGATTCTGTCTGTGAGTAGTTCTGCTTTCTTTGCTGTCGGCAGGTGTGGAGCGATGTCTCTAGCTGGCCTTCACAACATTTTAGTTTTGAAATGATTCTCATATACAGTGTTGTTGTACCTGACATCTGCCTAGGCTTTCAGCATTACAGCTGCAAAGTGGTATAGTTTGGTCGCATCCCTGAAAGTAGGCATGCTGCTTTACATTAAAAAGCAGTAGGAGTATTGACTTACAGCATTGTTGTAGCATCGCTATTACTGCAGGATCTAAAGGCATTGAGCAGATGCAAATGAGTGCCTATATGCATTATTTTGTGCCTCTATGCAGTACGCCTACATGGAATTTCCAAGCAAGCTGACTATACAGTACAATTACATGTTCCACAGAGGCAGACACAGTATATGTATGTATTCTCTTGCTCAGTAGAAGCCCTAAATTTGCAATTTGTTTTGCTCCTTGTATCTCACAAAAAGGTGGTGTTGGCATGGCTCTTAAGATGCAGAAATTAAAAACATACTTACCTGTTAAACACTTATAATAAATAAATTGTAATTGTTTCCCTTTAAACATACTTTCACTTGAAATCAAATCCCTGGTACAGGCATTTCTTATGATTGGAAAGTGAATCTAAAATTGTAATGCAGTTTTAGGCCAAATTAACTTGTTGTTATGGTGATTACTTGCTTTTGTTATACAGTTTGTACTTCCGTTTGTTATTTTCTTTTACTATTTGGTCTAAATCTAAATGATTTGCTTGTTTTTGACCCTTGCATGTCTGTTTTGTTTGTGCGTATGTTTCTACTCCTTCTCGTGTGTGCATCAGATTGTTGGGAATGGAAGTGAGCAGCAACTTCAGAGGGAGTTAGAGGACGTCCTCATGGATCCGTCAGTAGCTGACACTGGGCTTGGACCAGTAACGGGAATGGACGGCCGTAGCAGGGATGACCACAGTCCTCTTCCCACATCACCTGACCCCCTGACTGCACCCCCCCCTAAATTGGAGATGGTGCTTCCTGTTCAGACCGCTCAAGAAAGTGAGCTAAATGAGAGGTCTTACAGAGGTGCGTCTTACCAACTTTACCATAATTTTATTCTTGCTGAGGACTGTTACTATTTTTGTCTCACAATGTTTCTCTCTCTTAATTTGAAATGGACTAATTGTGGCTCTTCCTGACTATCCACATAAACCCCGCCTGTTGTTCCATTCCACATCGTAGCAGATGAATCATCATCGGAAGGCAGCCCTATTAGTCCCATTCCAGATGAGGACAGTGTTGTGTTCAGCCAGCTGACATATCTGGGCTGTGCGTCTGTCAATGCACCCCGCAGTGAGGTGGAGGCCCTCCGTATGATGAGTATCCTCAGGGGGCAGTGCCAACTACCCTTGGATGTCACACTGTCTGTGCCAGGAGTATCTGAAGGCACGGTCAGGTATGTTGGATATATGTTTAAAGTTTATTACTCAAACATCCAATAAGTAAACTTCAATGAATACAGTTGTGCAGTAGTGAGCTTATAATATTTTTAACAGTAACATATAATTGACATTCAAACAGGTTGTTGGACCCACACAACAATACAGAGATTGCCAACTACCCTATATATAAAATCCTGTTCTGTGTGCGAGGCCATGACAGCACACCGGAGAGCGACTGCTTTGCCTTCACTGAAAGCCACTACAACGCTGAGATCTTCAGGATCCACGTGTTTCGCTGCCAAATCCAAGAGGCGGTGAGGGTTCAATGACAATGAAATGTTATTGTAATGTAACTTCGGCAGAAGACCTGGTCATGTCAACTGAAGGAAGAATGAACATATGCCTTACAAAAAGTGACCAGCGCTCTAGGCTGGGACCATTTAGTGACATTAAAATATGAGTAAAATAAATAGTAAATATTCTGCACAATTCACAAATGCACAAGCCTTCAAACCTGTTTATGGGGGAGACTGTCACTACTCGGATACTGTAGAAATATAATATCAAGAATATAAAAGTAAGGAAAAGGAATTCATGAAACTGGGTTAAAGCACTCCTTCAATGTTCACTGACCTGATTTCTGTCTCACTGAAGTACTCTTCTTCAAAGTCACTAAGTGCCCCCAGACAGGCGGTACTTTATCTGTCCTAGATCACCCTGCTATCCATTTTTCCTGAAACACCTACTTGTAACCTACAATACTACATACAAAAGCATGAATGCATATTCACGATACATTATACACCAATTTAATAGTAATCCCTTCTAAAGTACAGTTCATCAAAGCAGAACTACAGTTATTGATTTGCCACAGCTGTTTTACTTGCTGCTAGCAAATGACCCAATTATTTAATTAAATTATCAACAGGATTTAAAGCATTGTTGCCTATAATTTAAAAAATAAGACAATCTGGAAAGATAAACAACTGTAAATACTTCCAGATTTTAAAGACTTAGCGTAATTTATTTTACAAAACAGACATTTGGAGTTTGGAATAGCTGCTCATACATAAAATAAACCACCCTCTAAGTTGTACACTGCTCCCTTTGTGCCAGACCTCCTAGTCAGACCCCAAGGCGAGTTTCTAACAATTCCCAGTCTCTTAGTGATGCAGAGCCCTGCCCTGCAAATGCAATGCTCTGCTCTTCAATTCAGCACATTTTCAATATATCAGATCCACTGCACACCCTGACACCTGACATTAAAAAAAATCACACGTTTAGAATCAAACTTCACACACTAACTGGGCAGTGACAACAAAATGACTTTGAGCATCATGTGAGTAGGCACATAAAAATATTTTAGCCAGAGCGTTAAAAACAATTCAACAGGGCGCCTTAAGTCAGTTAAAGGAGATTTTAGTTCCAGCATGCCTTATGTAATGCCTTATGCATTCTATGATAATTCATTTCCTATACATTTTTTTTATGTTTTTCTGGGCTTTTATAAAAGGACAACAAAATTCTAGCCACTCTGAGAATGTCACACACCCAACACATTGGTGAGCGGTCCTAACAACTGCCCTGGTTTCCACAAGCCATACATTTACTTACCAGCTTTGTGGACTCAAGCGATGTTTTGATTCTATCGATATCGACATCCTACATGGAAAACGGGACAATGGCAGAATGTTTAAAAGATAAGCCTTCAGCACCAGCCTAAATAACTTGTTGTTACTGATATGTCTGCAATACCGGTGTCCATATCCCGATGGAGCTCCTGGGAAATGTAGCAAAGGAATAAAAGGAGCATTTGGAAACATTTAAAACTGTTCGGTTTTGACTCAAGCACTGATTGAAACAGACAAAACAACAGCTCCTTTGTGTCAATGTCATGATTTCCTCAAAACAGAGAGTAACCCCCATCTAACTCTGCATATCCCCTTTGACTAAACAAACCCCCCGCAATCCCCCGAGATCCTCCTTCTTTGGAAGAAACATAACAAAAGCCTTGTGTAGTAGATCCTATATACACTGGCCTGGATGAAAAGCAACGGAGTGGTGTTATTTATTGATAACAGTCGTTTCCCCAAACCATCTCTCAGTCACGGCTCTTTTGTTTACCAGAATTAGAGATGACCCAAAACCACTGTGCTGTGGGCGTCTAGTTGGGGGAGAGCTCTGTTTATTACCACACACTCACATCTGCCTAGTAATAATCGATGAATAAATATATTAAAAAAAAAAAAAATATATATATATATATATATATATATATATATATATATATATATATATATATATATATATATATATATATATATATATACAAATCTCTGGTACAGTATAAAGGAGTGAGTGTGTTGATTAAATTTCAGGATGTACAGCAACAGGTTGGACATTCTACAGTCAAGTAGTAGGTCATTAGGTAACCTTTTAGTGCCTTATATCACAAAATAACATCTGCAGTGCTTAATGGCGTTTGGAATCAATACTAATGACTCTGAATGTTTTGCCTGGTACTGATGTTTTTGGCTTACAGCGCTCAATTTTATCTTCCACAAGTCTTTCAGCTACAAGATCTGCTCAACCTTTTGTCAAAGCCAAAACACATAGTAGGGCATTTTATCAGTCTTTCCCTCTATTCAGTGTCTGCTTCCCACTGTTGACAGTAACTGAAGGTAAACGTAAGGCTGTGGAGACTGATGCAACCCTCAATCCTACCGTTATACTGTAGTTCAATAAATGCAGTCATTGTCATTTAAACTATAATGCTTTAGCGCTTTGTCATTACTACTATTGGAAAGTAGCAAAACCAAAGTAAAACTATGTATCTGGGTCGTCATTATGCAGTATGTTATTGATTTTATTGCATATTATTATTTATTATTGCATATGATAATTTTGTGACCCGTCTTTTGTGCAGGTGAGTAGGATACTGTACAGCTTTGCCACAGCGTTTCGGAGGTCGGCTAAGAAGGCACTCCTGTCATCTCAGCAGCCAGCTCCGCTCACCCCTGACAGTGACTTATTTACCTTCACTGTGAGTCTGGAGATCAGAGAGGACGATGGGAAGGGCACCTTCAGGTGAGAGCATGAATCCATTCATGTGCTGTAAATCCACATGAATAGTATGGGATCATCGAGTGCTTAATTAATGTTTAGTGTCATTTCTTGACATGTTAGAGTTTTGCAGAAGCCTATCTGTTTTCAGAAGAATGAATATACTGCACTGTAACTTCAGGAATGCTCTTCACAGTATCGGCCATCAGAGCACATTTGCTATCCAAATCTGGCGCTGAAGGCCAGACCTAACAGTTGCACCAGCACGGAAATATTTAAAGGATTTTGAAAATGGCCGTTAAATTATCAGTTCCTCCCCATAAACGTCATCTCACGAGTGCTACTATGAGGGAACAGCATACTTCTAGTTGAGCCTTACTTTTTGACTATTTATATTTCACACAACATATGAGTCACCAGATGTTGTAGATGTTCAGTTTATTTGGAAAACAAAATAACCAGAAACAAGGCTGTGATTAATTTAGCCAGTGTCTGTTTCCTCCCCATTAGCTCTTGGTTAATTATCTTTGGTTTGATGACTTTAAAAAAACACCCTTTTAACCCAAACGTTTTGGTGTGTGAATAATCTTCCCTTTTTAAAAAATACCATATGCATTTCTCTATAGAATGTGTGTAAAGAGCTGGCACAAAATATGTTAAATACAAATAAGATGTATTTTAGTTCCTGTGTTTGGTTAAAAAGGAGTTGGCGCTGAAGTATCATCCTGACCCTGGCTGACATTCTAACAGGCCCCACTGTTTACAGGAGAAGTGATTAATGGGAGTTTTTTTTTTATTGAAGAATCTCTAAAGTTTTACTTTAGTCTGCTCAGAATTTCCTTTCCTTTCATACATTTTGAGTGACTGGGGTTTGAAGAACCTAACTCAACGTTCCTGTGTGTGCCTCTGGTTTTTGTCTTTTTTCTGAAAGCTGAGCATGTTTGAATATGGTTGTAACATTTGCTTTTATTATGATAAATAAATCTTCTCTACACATGGACCAGCAGAAACAAGCAGCAGCTTGTTTTTATCTATACCTTTTGAAAATTGCGCTACACTGTCATTACTATTCCCATCATTAGTAAGACATGTTTTTATTTCTAATATTTCTTCTTTTGTTATACTCAGTGCTGTAGCAAAGGACAAGGACAAACAGAGCTTTAAGCTCAGGGCAGGAATGGACAAGAAGATTGTAATTTATGTCCAGCAGACCTCCAATAAGGAATTGGCCATCGAGAGGTAAGAAAAAGCACATGCAGAGTTGACATAGCAATACTTTTGGTATGTAGACTGGAATAGTTTCAGCAGCAGTGGATATATTTCTAAGCATGATTAAAGCGTCCAGAAGCAGCAGTCGAGATTTATATAAACAACCAGAAGAACATGGGGATAAAAATGAAAACCTTGGCGCTGTGGCATGGTCCTGTAAAAGGAAGGGAATCTGGGTGACTGACAGATTCCTCCATTTGCAACTACAAGGATGTGTCTACCAGACACTCACAGGACAGGAATCACTCCGCTGTAATAGATCAACACACATAGGTGAAAATCTTTACATCCCCTCTCGGGTTTTAACTGTTCCAGCACAGTTATGAGCGGGTGATTGATGTGAGTCCGTCTCTGAGGCTCCTCTTTTTCCACGGTTAATGAAGCTGTTGAAATTTAAACATTCCTACAAGTTTTTGCAGTCTTTCATTCTCAGCGGTTTGTTATTGTTTAATGAATCCAGCGGCTGTGAGGTTTGAAGAGCTGTGTTTAATTTCCTCAATGTTCTGCTCTGTGTTAGAGGATCAGCCCAGGAAGCTATTTGCAGAAACATATGATTGTTACAACTGGTTTTACTCTATAGAGAGATTTATAGTTCTTTCCAGTTCCCGCGCTTTTCCTCCTGCCTTTTTGATTATGTAATGGCATTAATTTCACTGTTCTGTCTCATTCGCATTGCTGATTGTGTGATTGCTTCTCTTGTCTAGGTGCTTTGGTCTTCTGCTCAGCCCCGGGAAAAATGTGAAGAACAGCGACATGCACCTGCTAGACCTGGTGGGCGTCACCTGGCGTTTCGTGTCTGTCGCATCGGTTTTGTTGAATGCTTGCGTGTTTGCTAATTTCCTCCATCTTGTGATCCTTCAGGAATCAATGGGAAAGAGCTCTGACGGGAAGTCTTACATCATTACAGGAAGCTGGAACCCAAACACGTCTCAGTTCCAGGCTGTAAATGAGGAAACGCCCAAAGGTACAGTAACAGCCAAAAACTTGTCAGAGCGTCATGTTGTTAGTGATTTACAGCTGCTCCTTGGCTTTTAGTGTTTTGGTTCATCAGCTGCTCTTATTTCACCTGACAAATTCTAATCACTTATGGTTCCATTATTGGAAGAGTCACCTAGAGGCTTGGTTTCTGTTTGTTTGTCTAGATAAATTCATGTACATGACAACAGCAGTGGACCTGGTGATTACAGAGGTGGAGGAGCCTGTTCGTTTTCTGCTGGAGACAAGGGTCAGAGTGTGCTCCCCAAATGACAGGCTGTTCTGGCCCTTCAGCAAACGCAGCTTCACTGAAACCTTCTACCTTAAACTACGACAGGTATGCAAAGTCACAGCACAGCATCGCTAGTGTTCAGGGTACGGTCACTGACGGTGACAGCAGATAATCAGCTGTGACCAGAGATGATGCAGACAGTTCAGTATGTAACGTGTGACTGTGTGAGTATCGTCATGTCATGATGGTTTTGTGTTTTCCTGCTTTTGATCTTTTGTTTTTCTCTTCAGATGGAGCGTAAGGAGCGCAAGAGCCCAGCATCTGACACACTTTATGAGGTTGTGAGTTTGGAAAGTGAGACTGAGCGAGAGAAACGAAAGACCACAGCTAGTCCGGGCATCCTGTCCACCGGGTCGGGTCCCATGGTTCCTTCACCTCCTGAAGATGATGAAGAGGAAGGTGAGTAGATACGGTTCTTACTTTTTTCAAGTTTAGCTGTAATTAGAGAATATACAGTACAGTATTTACAGATTAGCTGTTAAAAATCAAGTTTCTGGTTCCAGGGTCTTATTGACATCAACCACTGGTACAGTAAGTATGCTTAAATATAGCCTGACTAGCATCTGAAAACGGTTTTAACATTTTTGAAACACTTGCTGTACTTGATTAGGTCAGGCACACAAATAGACTCAAAAAGACATTTAACTGGCAAGATAATGTAAATTGTGGTTTTCTTTTACCCTGGAATGCAGAACCGCTGCGGCGTACTTGCTCAGAGCTGACCTCATTTAGAAGCATGCACCCGAAGTCAACACCCAAAAACATCAGATTAAACAAAGCCAACCAACAACTAACCTACATAAACACCATACAGTACTTCTATATATGTAGTGCTCTAACATTTTCAGCTCTGATTCTATCATTGACATGACATTGATATCAATGACCTTGTGGGGTCACACGCTGAAGTCCTGAGTGGTCAGGCACAGGGTTACACCAATGTTTGTACTTGTCCTGCTGCGCTGGCAGTCTGGGAAAGGTGAGAGGTGCTGATGAGAATAGAGACTCAGAGGTGAACGTGAAGTTTGCACCTAACGATACGGTATTTGTGATATATTTTACTGTGAGCTCTGGTAAAATGTACACATGGCCGAGGCAATAATGAACTCACTTGTTTTCATTTCAGATAACGATGAGCCATTACTCAGCGGGTCAGGCGATGTTTCTAAGGAATGTGCAGAGAAGATACTGGAGACCTGGGGAGACTTATTATCCAAATGGTGAATTTCTGCTCCGTTATTCTGTGTTGTGTCTGTTTATAACTGTTAATATGTTGAACAGATGTTTACGCATCGGCAGAAAATACAATGAACATGAACATTACAGCAGTTAATGTGTTGGAGGTAATTATCTCACTTAAAAAAGAGAGGAAAGGAATCGTAAGACTAAGTAGAGTGTGTGTGTGTGTGTGTGTGTGTGTGTGTGTGTGTGTGTGTGTGTGTGTGTGTGTGTGTGTGTGTGTGTGTGTGTGTGTGTGTGTGTGTGTGTGTGTGTTGCATATGTTGTGGTTTTGTAGGCTGCACTGAGTGCTGTATGCACAGTGAGACAGCCCTTTACAACCCTACGCCCCTAAGCCCTAGGCCTGGCACTACTTACATACTGCATACTGTACAGTACACACGTGCTCACACACATCCACAGTATACCGTATATTTTGCTTCCCCTTTCAGTTTTAGCAGAACTTGTGATGTACTGTGTTGCATAACCTGGTGCTCAGAACAAAAGAGTAGTAAACAAATGCAGAAAAGGGGGCAAAGCGGGAGAAGGGTTAGGGATTCAGGGATGTTCTGAGTCCAGTGAGGTAATGGTTGGTAGGTACAGTTGTGCCTTTATACTGTAATATTGGGCTGGAAGCTGCCTAAGTTCTTTACATACGATGGACACTGTGTCTCGCACATTAATGCAGTGCTTCGTCAACAGATTTAATATTTAAATGTGAAGTTGCGGAAGAAATTGTGATTCTTTGCTGTGTATTGTTGCTGTGGTTTTCCATTACCTCATTGTGTTCTATTGTCAATTGTTTTTCCATTCTGCTAAAAAACACAGCAAATGGAAAATTAAGCAAAAACGAATTTTGTCATGATCTTGGCCCACATAGACCATGTTTAAAGAAGATAACCAGGCTTTACAGGCAATTTGGGGCTAGAAAAACATTTTGGTTAGAAGCGGGTCTGTATTGCCAGGAGGGTGCCATTCTCTAAAAGTTTGAATCAATCTGTCCTCTAATCTTCTTTCAGGCATATGAACTTATCGGTGCGTCCCAAGCAGTTGCCAGCCTTGGTGCGCAGCGGCATTCCCGAGGCTCTGCGTGGAGAGGTGTGGCAGCTGTTGGCAGGCTGCCATAACAACGACCACCAGGTGGAGGAGTACCGCACCCTTATCACCAAGGTAGGACACGTGGATGTTCTCCCACTCCCCTGTGTGTGGCGTGGGTTCACCTTTGGCCTGATGGAGCCTTGTGTCAGTTTTTCCTCTTTCTGTGTTATTGTAATGTCCCCGGAAACCCCTGTGATGCTTTTACATCCTGAAATGACACCTCAGGGCCCAAAGAAAATAATTATTATTATCATCATTAGTAATTATTATTATTATTATTATGTATTTTGAGAAGAATAATGATTTAATTTTGATTTTACGTCTCAATTATTAAACTTTTTCTTAACATTTTGCTTGCTGTTCTGCGATTTGTAGCAGAGTTTAGAGAAAAATCAAAAGATTCAGTTCATTCTTTTGATTTTGACCTAGACCAGGAAATGACCAGCGCTGTATTTACCTACATACAGTGTGATTCAAGATAGCAGTGTGCACATGGAGGTTTATCTGTGTGTTGGGGATCTGGGGGGCTTTACCCTGCTGTATATGGTTAGGCTCCCTGTGCACTTGGAACAGTTGGTTTATGTAATTCTTTTCTCGGCTGCAGCTCTGTACCATGTTCTTATGTAAAGGCAACATCCCTGGGCATCAAGCTGAGTCCCAGGTGGTGACAAGATGTTGGTCTTGCCCTTTCCCGGCTCTCATCCCCCACTTTCGTAATCTTCACCCTCTGCGACAATACTTCCTTCCTCCTCTGCTCGCTCCCCTGTTCCTCCTATCTTTGTCATATTTAATTTGTAGTGACATTCACCTGTCTGTGCATTGATTTGGATAAATGTACAGCATCACCTCTAGTAGCAGCCTACAACGCTGCCTTTTTGTTAACGTGAATGGTATGAAAGGAATGTCCGCTTTAGCTCTAACAATAACAGTGCATCAGAAATTCACTGTATTGATAGTCATTGGACAGGACGTTGGATTGGAAAACCAAAGCACTAAAGCATTACACATTTGTATGTCGGCCAAGAAACGCACAGAGGAAACATGTCAGTCTGCCTTTGATGGTTTACGTTTTATTTATTCTCCAGAATGACTGTGTAATGTAGTCAGCAGCGGCTCAAGAGCACAGTATACAATGACGTGTTCTTTAAGGCGTGATGATGTAAGGTCATCAATGATCTACAGGCCCACCCCATTGTTAGTTCTCATTTATTCCTCTGCCTATGTAGAAGAATGAAGTCATAACACATTATCACGCTGGAGGATGGGTTGACTGAAGCAACTCCACCCCCCACTGTACCCCACTAAATTAAGTTCAATGTGGTACATCAGTCTAATCTCTAAATGAGGGAGTGATTCTGAGGGGATCTTTTGTCCGTAAGCACAGCTTTTCTGTACTGTATCCTCAGACTCTGATTTAAGAGGTGGCGCGTCATTGCAGAGCTATTACACGTACCCATCAGCTGTGTTTTTTTTAGTCATGGAATGCTTCACTGTTCAGACACTGCGGTATCACGTTCGATGAAGGGATGTGACATCATTGTGCATCTGTGGATTTACAGTTAGAGAGAAGCTTTTACTCTGTTCTTTGTCTCGTACATGCAAACAGACTGGGAAGTTGTCACTTCACTCTACAGTAACTAGTTCTGACACTGACTGTACTAAGTAGAAGCCAGTCCACTGACAAGATGACTAGTCTTCTAAATACAATATCAGATTTGGCACCACACTGATTCAGTGGCAACTATCTATTAACTACAGTATCAATAATCCAGACATCCTGGAGGCAGTCACTTTGAGGGACAGAAAAGTAGGTTTTGTAAACTTGTGAATGGATTTTAATAGTAAATAATAAATGATAGAAGGCCAAAATGTATGCAAATTGTCCATTTGTTACTGTACATTAATAGGAAAGCTGTGAAATCAGACCAGTCTGTTTGTCTCTGTAATGATTTGTATTCTTCCTGGATCGTCGGTTCTCCTGTCAACTTGTGTGTCTTCCTGTCTTGCTCTTTCTGCTCACTCTCCTCTCCTGTTGTCTTAGCGAGGCTATTTGCTGCTTACTCTGAGTCTGAGTCTCTATGTTCCTTACTGTGCGTTTGTGTGTTCTGCTCGGCCCTCTACGAGGTAAAGTTGGGAATACTCTTTAGTTTTTAGTTAGTTAGTTTTTCCCAACTCTGAAGCTGGTTTTGCAGTAAACGCCAGAAGTTGAACACCGTGGGATAAAAGATTTCTGCAGCATTTATTGCTGTTGAACGTAAGCAGGCTTAATTTTTTTCCCAGGAATCTTGTGCCTCTGACTATGCGACTCTCAGCACCCGTGCCTTTTCAGTATCTCTTTCTAGATTGTTGTGCAGAGATAAACATCACAGTTCACAGACATGAATGGATTATTAGCTGGCGAGTTCTTTGAAATTCTTTTTATTTCCACTACCGCCACACGACAATCAGCTGACCTCTTCTTTTCATGTTTGTTATGTCACGCTGATACAACTGCTGTCACAGACTGAATGCTGCCTTTCATTTTTATGTAAGAACAGAGCAGATTTATGAGGATTACGAGCCACCAGCTGGGTGCTGGTATTTGGAGGGTTTGAATAATAATCAGATGGGAGTTAGCCAGGATGGCAGTTGCATGCTAATTATATCATTCCTTGAAAATGACATTTGTTTACATTTTTATTATTGCATTTATTTCAAGTCTGGCCTGTATTTATGTAAAAATACACATTTGACAATATTTAAATGATCAGTCAAATTAGGAATATGAAGAAAGATATGGTGCCTTCCAGCAAAGGAATTACGTATTGGTACTAAGGATTGCTGTGCTTGCCTTTATAGCTGTGCTGTAAGGAAATGGGCCTTTGTGTTGCTGATTCATGTGAGTCAGCTACTGGACACCTGTCCTTGAGACGCTGCCAAGCTGTAAAGAAGCACAACTTAACCTGACAGCCAGCAGGACTGCGTTGTAATTAGTCTGGCAGCCAGGAGACGGCACATAATGCCTTTGTCTCTTGCTTTTGCTTCTTGTCTTGTTTTGCTATGTGGTATATCCTTCTCTCTCCCACCCCCTCATCCTTTCATCTGTGATAAGCTCTCAGACAGCAGCTGTGACTCCCTTCCTCATCCCTTTTCCTCCGTTCCTCCTCTTCTTCCAACCCTTTTTGTCGTGCTGTCATCTATTTTTAGCTCCTCGTGTGGTGGGCAGAGGAGGTGCGTGAACGCACGGGAGTGTGTCTGGATTGCGGGGGAGAAAGGTGCAGGCTTGTGTGTATGTGTGTGTGTGTGTCTGTGTTTTGGTCTTCATCACGCTCCACTAAATTGCCCTGCACGAGACTAAGTCTGCAGTCTTTAGAAAGTCATTAGGATTAGAGCATGCAGCATTAAATGTGACACTGATTACTAACCATGGACGTTTCTATTTTTAGTACACCATTAAATGTATTATTCACATTATGTGATACTGTATAAAAATAACTTGGCCAGTAATTATTGTAGCACAAATTCATATATTCACATTTGTTGAAGCTTTGTAATAAATGGCTAAGCATGAATTAAGTAAGGATTTAAATTTGAAACGACCCCAGTGCTGTTTGTGAACACGTGGACACTTGTATGAATGGTGTTATTGTTACTGCCAATGTTGCCATCAGGAGAGGTTTTCCCTAACCTTTTGGATCATGACATTTCCACATGACTCTTCAGCCTTCATCTGTAGCACACGCCCCAAGTAACCGGCGGTGTGTTATGAAAGAACATCACAGTAGAGCAAGTTCTTAGAAGAACTTTCTGCTTCATTACTTTAACAGCTGTTTTATTAATATTACCTTGGGCGCTTGATGCTAATTTAGCATCAGTGCTGTTTTATTTATCTGAACTTCCTGAGCTATAGACATATTTGCAGCTTTATAAGCTTATCTTTGCTTTGAGTTTGCAGCAGGCTGCAGAATAACACGCCCCGTTACTGTATTTGTGGTTTGCTTCCATGTATGCGAATCTCAGTTGCTTGCTGCAGATTTCAAGTATGCTGAACCTGTGAGAACTGATTCCTAAAATCTATCTGAATGACACGCGTCATTTGAAGTGAGAGGCTTCAACAGTGATGGTGAAAAGCACAAAACAGTATAGTATGTTTATGTGAATTTCTGATAATTATAGGAAGCAGTGGCACAAAACGGAGAGGAGAAGGGAGAGGGTGGGATAAAGAAAACCCTCGTGCCCTTGTAGCTGATTATTGGTTGAATCCACAGACAAGGGGAGGGGCTCCGTGTCACTGTTTCTGTAGAGAGAGAGGCAGAGGGAGCCAGACGGCAAAGGAGGATAAATGAACACAGGGGGTTCTCCCAGCATCGGTATGCCTGCCTACCTCATTTCCAGTCCAGACACAGTTGCTGCTCTCCTGAATAGAAATAACAGCAGGTGTGTTTACACGCGTGTGCGCCTGTTTTTGAACATCAGTCACCTTGTGCACTGCCCTCATCCTCGCAGCACGCGGCAGTCTGCTTTGATTTTACTGCAAAGGACCAGACAGAAGCTGAGGAAAGAGCAAGAGGACATGGAAGAGTGTTAAAGGGGCAGAAGAGGAGGAAAAGAAGCAGGACAGAGGTGGAGCTAAAGGACATCATAAAGGGGAGATTATGCCTAATGTCTCCTTCCTTCAAGTTACCTATGCAGTGTATTACACAATAATGTCTTTGCACTGGAAGCTGTGTTGACTCTTTGGGCTACAGACGAGCAAGAAAGAGCCTGAATCTGTGCTGTCTACAGCTGCAGCAGATGTTGAAGACATCTGACTTTATAGGGAGTGGAGGCATTTAAAGCTTAGACTGGACTGGAATTTCCTTCGACAAAGTCAAATATCTGTCTCTTTTCCTTTTCGTGCCTTCAGCTGGTGAGTTTGTTTTGCGGGAAAAGGAGGAATACGCACATTGGTGTTCTGTGTTTACCGTGGTGCCTCTGTTGCTGTAAAGCCACAGTCGTCTGCGCTGAGAACAGACCGAGGGGGGCTTCCGTACCCTTTTGATTTTTTTCGGACCCTTCTGCATCTGATATGGCCGGAGGCTGCAGCCTCATCATGGAACCACAACACGGATCTTTTTATTCGGATTGAACTGTGAGCTCTTGGGTTTATTACACGGCGCAGAGCTTGTGCGGCGCACATTACTGCCCAAGATGATTAATTCCTCTCTGGATTCACTGAACCAGACCTCCGCTGTCCCATCAAACCTATCCGCTCCCTTCTGCCTGCTTCAGATAGGCTATTCCCAAATCTTCACCACCTGCATCCTTGAAGTCTCAATCATACTTCTCCTTACAGTTCTCATCATTTCCGGCAACCTGGTGGTGATTTTCGTGTTCCACTGTGCCCCGTTGCTCAGCCAACACACCACCAGTGCTTTCATCCAAACAATGGCGTATGCTGACCTTTTAGTGGGGGTCAGCTGCCTGTTCCCCTCCCTGTCCCTACTCCATCACCTACAGGGACTCGACCCCAGACTCACCTGCCAGGTGTTTGGGTACATGGTGTCTGTTTTGAAGTCGGTTTCCATGGTGTCGTTGGCGTGTGTCAGTGTAGACCGCTACATTGCCATCACGCGACCTTTGACCTACGCGTCCCTAGTGACCCCTTGCCGAGTGCGCTGTTGCATCGTCCTGATATGGCTGTACTCGGCTCTGGTGTTTCTCCCCGCGTTTCTCGGATGGGGGAAGCCTGGTTACCACGGCGACGTGGTGGAGTGGTGCGCCGTCCAGTGGAGGACTAGCCCCGCGTTTACAGGCTTCATCGTCGCGCTGCTCTACGCCCCTGCCGCCCTCACCGTCTGCTTCACCTACGCCAACATTTTCAAGATCTGCCGACAGCACACGCGGGAGATCAGCGAGCGGCACGCGCGCTACCGGCCCCAGCAGCTGCAGGGCCCAGGAGCCAAGGACAGCGGTGCTACAGTACAAGGGAAGTTCTCCCACTTGTCTCAACTTCAGAAACACCATCGCCACCAAGCACAGTATCAGCAGCCGCCGTCGACGTACCCAGACAAGCGTTACGCCATGGTGCTGTTTCGAATCACCAGCGTGTTCTACATCCTTTGGTTGCCCTACATCCTGTACTTCCTCTTGGAGAGCGGTGGGATCTACCACCACCCGGCAGCCTCCTTCTTCACCACATGGCTGGCCATCAGCAACAGTTTCTGCAACTGTCTCATCTACAGCCTTTCCAACTCTGCCTTCAGGAAGGGCCTCAAACGCCTCTGCTCCTTCTGCTTACAGCGCAGCGGCACAGGCTTTGGGGTGAGGAACAGCAAGAAGGCTTTCTTGACCTCTGTTGAAAAGGGATATGCTGGCTCTGGGTATGAATATGGACATAAGACATTTGGACTAGGCACAACATGTCATGTGTAATGAAGCCGTTCTTGGGCCTAATTGGCATTCGAACTTTTTAGCAAATGCCTGCTGTGATTGCTGTGAACCGTTTCCTCTGTTAAGATGAATTGTGCGTAAAGAAGAGGAAGGAGGCGTCAATCTGCCACCAGTGTTTATGTTGCATTCAGAGGTTCCACAGACATCCTCTTTGCACATGCTGCAGCTGGCAAACACGGAGAAAGGGAATCGAGCAATGCACTGAAGGGTAAAAATCCCTGTTAGATGGCTAAAAGTAGTCATGGAAACCCAGCATGCTGCGTTCAGAGGGGCGATGGGTGGAAGGGGTTAGAGCTTTTCGGAGGTTAATATCTTCTCTTTTTTATGGGACGTGAGCACGGATAGCTGCACTGAAGCTGTACTTTATGTAGTACAGCGTGACCATTATTTGTTGTCGACACTGTATGTTCTTAAAGTAAAAGATGAAAGGCTTTGGTGCAGATGGAACGGTTCACTACTGTATTTCATTATGTAGCACTGAGAGGAAACCATGTACTGTATGACTCCATGCTCTCACATTCACACATCATGATGTGTGTACAGTGTCTTGGTTGTGGTTTAATGATTCGAAAAGGAACAGCATGTCATTGTAGAGTTTGTGTTCATTGAACTGATTACGGTTTGGCAAAAACTTGTATTGATTTGTTTTGGAAATAGAATATAAATGAGAATATTTATTCCTGTACAGTATAAAACAATATGTATTTCGTTCATGGGTTCACAAACGACGGTATGTTTTTTAATATGTAACCGATATTTGACTGTTGTCCTAAAGAACTAAAAGAACAAGGAAGTCTTCCTCAGTTGTTCACCTTTTGTTTTAAATATATAACTGAAACCTTTTTATCTGTCTAAAAGTCAAAGCATAAAAGAAAAAGATTGTATATTTGCATAAATATTATTGATTAGGGCTAAAGTACAGTCAATATGAGTGGGCATCGCTCTTCTGGATATTTAGGTGAATGACCCTCGAACTGTGATCCCCAGTCCTTCCTCTTGTCAAGCACTTCATTTTATATTGATCGTCCAGTGGATGCACATACACAAAACAACACAACATATGTATATGACAATTTTCCCGTTCACTCTGTCAGCAGATTAACACCCTCAACCTGCTGTACTGTACTGTACTGTACCAGTTTCCAGTGTGCACTGTATGTTTGTGTGCTGTGGTCTGTTTCCACCATCTTGTCCACATGTTTAGTACATGGACCCCTTTCAGTCCAGCTCATTATGTAAAATAAGTGATTTAACAACATGCTAAAATGAATCTAAGTGTGTGAACTGTGTCATAAATGCAAACGCTTTAGTAATTGTCAAAATCTAGAACCAAGAAGACTCTTGTCACTTTTATCTCGTTTATACCTTATATATGTACCAAAGAAGACGTTCCTGGAGATATTCTTAGTTTATATTTTTTTAACATGTAATATATGAACATTTAGTAACAAATGAGTTTGTGTAGGTACAGTACTCTGCACTGCGTTGGCTCAGTGGTTCTCTGTGCACAGGAGTCCAATCTGACTGTTTCTTAGTACATAGTGATATTTCGTTGCCTTGCTAAACAAATGAAATTGAACTGTTGAGTAGGTACTTTCCTCCAACAGCTAGGAGGGCTCAGCTTCACGACACGTGACTGTTCATAGAGCGCACAGACTGGATGTGCAGAGATCTAAATGTCCATTTCATGTTTATTTTGGAGGAATCTCAACCAACCTTAAAACATGAATGTTCATAATTTGCAGTCAATGGAAGTGTCCATGACTCGGAGGGGATTTTTGTTTAATGGAGTTGTTGGTTTGTGCGCATAGGTTTGTACAGTATGAGTGAGTGTGTGAGTAAATTATTACATGACCATTGGCTGAACTAGACTGTTTGTGGTTCAAGCGAGGGTGTTAAGAGCTGCGACTTCTCATCGCTTTATTAGCTGCTCATTATTACCCTCGAGTATTTTGTGAGTCCGACTCTGTGGCGGTAAATTTGCTAATATTGTCTTTCGTTTGTAATCTGCAAAGCATCGCAAATCATTTTAATCTCCCTCTTTGTACTTTGCTTCGTTTGGAAACGTCTTGTACAGAAATGGCATATTGAATGTCTGATTGTCAAAATACACACGTTTATTTTTGTAAAATGACTTTGTTTTGTCTGTTCTATTATGAACCGAGGTGTTATGGACTCTGAAGTGAGTTTAGCAGCATGACCTTCTATTGAAATGATTTTAACCGATTTCGTTAGATGACCTCTATTCTTTTTCATTTGACACACTGTTGACTTTGAGGCTGGTGTTGAGCGGTTCACCACTAATAAAGTCAATTTCCTACAGGGGTAAATGGTACAGTTGACTCAGAAATGTGTGAGGTTAGGAACAATTCATCCTGAGTAATTGATGTTGTGGTACAGTGGCGCGACGTGTGGTCCACTGCCATTAGTAGGTTACATGCAGCCTTCTGCTGTGAGACAGGAACATTAATTGGCAACGCTTCACTACACACTTTTAGTAATTTTATAGAAAATAAAGCATTGGAGAGAAAACAAATGATTCCTAGCTTTCATAGTTACTGACTATAAGTATTGTGTGTTTTACACAATACAGATGTTTATTACATTATTATTATTTATTTTAACCCCCTTTCAAAAATTTTACCTAACAACTAGAACTTGTTTCTAAATATTACTATAACTATTATACTACCCATATACATGTATTGTGCATTTGACATTGATCTGGTCCATAACTTCCCTGACGTACTGTACATGTGACCTAGTGGAACTAAATGTGTCTGAAATGTATCTGGGCTGTTGTCATTGAAAATAGATCAATATATCTACTACAAGTACTCCTTGTACAGTCCTGCTTTAATAGTGCACAGAATCACCCCCATGGCTTCACAGTCTTTAATCTGTATTAGATTTATGCCTCATGGTCCAAATAGGAAACACTAGCCCGCTCCAGACCTAGCTGTTCTAAGGAGCAGATTGCTTTCATATGTTGCTGAAGCTGACCACTGTAACAAAAGCTGAGTCTGATTGGACTCTGCTTTTGTTTTTGTCCACAATTAATCCAAAAAAAATGTTGCGGTTAACAATGGCCTCTACATTTCTGAACACTAAATTAATGTCATGCCTAGTACATCTAGGGAGTTTCCTCATCTTTTTGTAGGATATCTGCTTTAATAGATGGAGAATGTTGGAATAATATATTGTTCAATTTTGCTGTCATTAAAAGTGAGTGTATGTGACAAGACACTTTTTTGTGATGATGAAAAACATGGTGTTATAAGATGTATATGTTGTTTATCTAACCAGCAAATAAATGTAAATGTATATAAATATATTCAATCTTTCTTATAGTAATTCTTTTGCATTATGCAATGCATTAGTTATTATTGTCCAGCTGTAAATGGATTATAATCCGTTTACAGACAAATAAAGACATTACCGATCACTGTGGACAGTAGTAGTATGTGATATCAGCTCTGTTCTGATATTTGCCTCGCTCTCCTGGTACTGAAGCAGTTGGTGGTGCACAAATGGCACAAAAAGTAGGGCATGAGACACGATTAAGATTTAATGATGGTTGATGCAGAGGTGAGGAAATAGCACTGCGGGTAGTTTGAGCATGGATCGATAACAGGAAGAAAGCAATTGCAGAATAAAAACTAACTACCTACTATTTTGTGTTCAGGTCTTTTGTATCGTAATAAAAGCATCTGTCAACGCTTTGATGCTTTTTGAATAGCAACAACTTTTACGGTTTCTTGTGAAATTGTAATTTATTTCCAGTGAAATAATAAAAGTAAGCATTCAAGGTTTTTTGGTTTAATCAACCTGATAAACATCAGAGTGTTCTCATGGCATCGCAGCAGGGTCCTTTAGGAGGAGGAAAGAAATACAGAATGACATGTCAGGTATTGTGTTGAGTCAGAGAAAATCAGGGGCATAAACAATGGCTCTCTAAGCTGAGTAGGCCCAACACTCCAGTTCCCACGGAAGTCTTAGTATGGTGCACTACTCCTAACTTTAGACTGCTAGTGAGCCACGGTGGAGAGCTTTTTTTCTCGTAGGTCAGACAGAAGAACAGCTGAAACCAGCCACGGCGCCACCAAACCCAGTCCATCCCCTGATACTCCATCTGTTACTGTACAACTTGTTTTGTCCCCTTAACTTTATTGTGTGGTCAGATGTTCTTTCGTTTCTTCGCAGTAAAACTGACACTAGAGGATTTCGATGGCCGCTTGTACAAATACAGTACATTAGATACCTGGCAGATAATGACTGTAGTATTTTTAGCATCCTGTATTGCTTTAACATCCTGTTGTACTTCTGTCCACTGTCATCACACGCTGGCCATGTTTGCTCTCTCTTCTCACGCTAGTCTCATTGAGAGCCGTTCTTTACCTGATCACACAGATGGACAGAGAGGGAGCTAATTGGCCGTTATGACAGAGGTCTTTGTACAAGCTCTCAGCACTTCAGATAAGTATGGCTAAGTGGTGCTTGTATAAACACGGATCCTTATCATTAACTGAGAGACTGTATCCCAGTGTAATGGGCCCTTCACCCGAGTCAGAGTAACGCCTCCACCCATGTGCTCCAAACCAGGTCAATGCTTAACATTTGTACAGTAAATACATACATTTAAGGAGTCACTTTGTGCATTTGAGTACAAACATGTACACTGCATACAATAGCTGCATGGAGTAGGTTGTATTTTTCACTCATTGTTGAATTGACAATCAACATGACTCAGACTTCCGTAGTCATATTGACTGTACATATACTCACTGACTATGAGTTACTGGGTGTGGTGGAAGTTGTGGAATGGACCCACTGTTGTTGCTCTCTGATTGTCATTAGCTTGCTTTGTGTTAGTATTCCTTTCTTCCTGTATTTCTTCTTAAACTTGCATTATTTTCGTTTCACTCTCTTCCTCTGTGGAAGTCAGAACAGAAAGGTTGGAAAAAGCAGAGGGAGAGCCTTGATGGCTATCTCGAGGGCCGATCTTTTATTTTATCTCGATTTTATTGGCGAAACAGTCAGTTTGAGAATACGGAGGAGAATTCCTTCTTACAAAGTTAAATAAAAGCCAAGTCCAGTTCCAGCGTTCGAGGCGCTTCCCCTACGACCTGTATGGAGTCGTGTCTAAATGTGTATTTGATTTGTCATGTACAGTAATTGCCAACGTGTCTTAGAATGGCATTATTTATTTACAGGCTCATCAATAATGGAGTCAGGGGTTGTTAATCTTTGAGTAGCAGGGCTGGTTTGGTGTGTTTACTGATTTCTATTCTGTGTCATCTCTTCTCATACTCGTACTGTATGTAGTCCGGCCACATCTCTGTATTTCTGTCTCATCCCCAGAACCTGTACCGTACATAGAATGTTCTGGCACTGATGAATTAGACTGAGGTGCAGTAGATGGGCTACACACAGGGACAGAAGGGAAATGTGCACAACCTGTACTGAAGACGCCGTAAATTTCTGAAATGTGTGGGGTCACATCACGTTGACTAATGCTGACCATTTTTCTGTTGTAGTAAATAATAGAACTCCTCGTAGACGATGCTTTTTCCCACACATGGTGACCTTTTCCTCTGCGTCCCCCCTTTTTGGTCTCGCCGTTAGGAGTCCCCTCAGGACAGTGCCATCACCAGAGACATCAACAGGACGTTCCCAGCTCATGACTACTTTAAAGACACTGGAGGAGATGGACAAGACTCCCTTTACAAGATCTGCAAGGTGAGACGCACACAAGAGCTTAGAACTTAGTGATATGTATTTAGATGCTAATATCTTTCATCAAAGATGCTCAGATCTTTAATCAAAGTCTTAATGAACTGAGGTGTTTTCGTGTAGTGCAGCGGGTTCACTTCCTGTCGAGACGAGCAACAACATTTTCTAATCGAACGCACACCCACTCACCTGTTCAGTCACCTCACACACCAGCGAGCACACATACATGTACTCGTCACACGTTACAGTACTTACTGGTGATAATCACTTATTAAAAGTGTATTCATCACATAACACACATCTGAGCAATCCCAGATTAATAGTGGAGCCGAAGTGTGGGTTTTTTCTTTTTTATTGCATTTATTATGTATAGCTCAGGTGAGTACATCCATCTCTTCTCAGACAAGCACCACCGCACCTGGGGTGCGTTTCAATAATTCAGTGGGCCCTCCCTTCGCTGTGTGTGTGGATTGATCTACTAATTATTAGTGTTTGTAGCTTAGTAGGCCATTACAGCCATTTTCCAAATTCTCTTGTTTTATTTTTTGTTTGTTTTCCAAATCCTCTCTTTAGTCTCTTCCTCTCTACAGTTCCTACCTGGTCAGCTTTGTACAGTAACATGCACTGGGCCATGTGTTTTGTCTGTGTTTTTCTCCTTCAGGCCTACTCTGTTTACGATGAGGAGATTGGCTACTGCCAGGGACAGTCCTTCTTGGCTGCTGTGCTGCTGCTGCACGTGAGTTCACATATCAGCAGGGTCCGGCAAAAATCCTAGCTTTGAAAGTTGGACTGTTTGGTTTTCATTTGACATTGGTATCTTATTGGTGCTGTGGAACACCGGAGGCCTGGCCTGTTTTACTTTAAATGTCCTTGAAGAGTGTATATTCAGCGGGGAACAAAAGGTATGATGTGGACTTACTCCACAAACACAGACTGATTCCAGATAGAAGGCGGTGTCTGTGGAGCAATGACCTGATATTACATATTATTTCTATGAATAATTCACGTAGTTCACATTTATTTGCCACCACCGTTTTTGAAGTAGCACGCAGCAGGAGCTTGTCCGTGTCAGATGTGATCCACTCCACTCATCATATTTGGTTAAAGGGAGAACATGTGGCAGGCAGGAGATGACACAAAACATCTGCTGCACGTTATCTGAGTGTTTTGTATCAGTCACGAAATAAAAACAGAGACTTGCTCTGAATATGCTAGACACTGACCTAGTATTCACTTTTAGCTTAATCTGATATTAAATGGACTTCTTCTATTAAACTCCCTGTCCTGATAATGGAGACATTTGTCTTCTTGTGCAACGCCTCCAGGTACAGTAGCGTCTGCCTCAGCTCGGTGTTGTGTGTGTGTCTGAGAACAGCCCCAAAGGCCACTGCTTTGAAGTATTACTGCAGTCCAGAAGCGAACAACACTTCCACCTAGTGGAGAATGAATCTGTATTCATCTTAGTTCACCATAGTCCACAGTAAATACAATGCAGCATATTAATCTACCAGTGTTTATGTGGGGAGCCGAGAAATCATGCGTCTCATCTGACATCTGCAACTTTAGGATATGCTGTACAATTTTTCTGTGTGAAGTACTGATCTTATTTTAAAAGCTTGGGTTTCTTCCCCAGATGCCGGAGGAGCAAGCTTTCAGTGTGCTGGTCAAGATCATGTTTGATTATGGGCTCAGGGACCTTTTCAAGCAGAACTTTGAGGATCTCCACTGCAAATTCTTCCAACTTGAGAGACTCATGCAGGTGTGTGTGTGTGTGTGTGTGTGTGTGTGTGTGTGTGTGTGTGTGTGTGTGTGTGTTGCATATTTATCTGTTCTATGTTGAAATGCTTTCTTTATTGTGTCTACAAAAGGAATATTTACCAGACCTGTACAACCATTTCCTGAACGTGGGTCTGGAGGCTCATATGTACGCGTCTCAGTGGTTCCTCACCCTCTTCACGGCCAAATTCCCTCTTTACATGGTCTTCCATATCATTGACCTGCTACTGTGTGAGGTTAGTAAAAAAAACAACACTGCTTTTCACATTTGCTTTTGGAATTTATATAATTTCTTACAATTTAATAAATTGATTTAACTGACTTTGTTTATTAAGTTTTGCTCTATATACTGTACAATATCAGACACAGACAAGGCTCTAAATCTGGTGTAAATTACGTACCATTAGTCACCATAGTAATGCCATTGCACTTGTGATGCACGGTGCATCTGGCATCACAGCAGGAATTGGGAGAAGGTTCCAAATTTAGATTTTATTCACAGACTTGTGCTGATCGTAAATACCCACAGACTAAGATGAAGATTGACCTTTAACTACAGAGCAAGGTGGGCCGAGTCCAGACAACCAGTGCATCTGTGAATGTCTATGTTGGCTGGTCCTAAGTCCTAATGGGACGCCCCCTTCCATAAACATAGTCGGGCAGCACACACCAGCTGCAGTTAGTTTACATATTTCTCACTAATTTTAATTGGTAACAAGGTCTCTTTCTTGATTTCCAGGGCATCAGTGTGATCTTCAATGTAGCCTTGGCTTTGCTGAAGGTAAACGTGTACACACACACACACACACACACACACACACACACACACACACACACACACACACACACACACACACACACACACACACACACACACACACACACACAGAGCTCCACAGTGTGAACCCCACTCTGAGAAGAAGCAGAAACAAACAGCATGTGCCAGCAGGAAGTTAAGCCTTGGAAAGATTTTACACATCAGCACACGTGAGCAGGTGCAGCCACACGTGCAGCGTTACTGAGCCTGTGAAAGGAGAAAAACTGCGTGTGACACAAAATGTTTCCAGTAACAGGATTTTTTTGTTGATTTGAAACCTAATCAGGAGCATGCTATTCATCTAGACTTATTTATTGTTGTTTCATTTTCCACAGACATCAAAAGATGATCTGATCCAATCCGACTTCGAAGGTGCGCTCAAATTTTTCCGTGTCCCAGTTCCAAAGCGATACCGGTCAGAGGAAAATGCAAAGAAGCTGATGGAGCTGGCTTGTAGCATGAAGGTGAGTTTAGAAAGTCCTAGGAAAGACTTTTAGTTCACTCTTATCCTGCAGAAAGTAACTCTGTTCCTGAAAGCCTCAAACATCTGAGGCTCTGTTGGTTTCCAAGTACTGTTAGATGCCACATTTACAGTTTGAGGAAAATCCAAAATATAAACAAGGTCTTTGTAGTGTAGTTAAAGGTTCACTGGAAAGAACTCTTGACTGGATAAAGGGTTTATGGTCCAGCTGTGGCACAGCACCACCAGTAGGGGCCACTGTTGAACTTGCTATTGAAGTTTCAGTCTGACAGATGGAGTAAACACACACAGTCTGCCTGTGTCCTAAAACACACACTCACACCTGTGTCCTGGCCTGTTTTGAACAACGTGGCCTATTTCACAAAGTCTTTGAAGGTAACTTTGGGCTGATATATTATATATTTATTAGCAAAGTGTCTGTGGCGAAGCCAGCGTGGAGGGAAAGTTGAGCTTTTTGGACCTCAGCTGAGACAGCTGGGCAGCAGGAAGACATGCACAATGAGCTTCTCCAGCTGAGGACGAGTAAATCAGGGCCAGCTTCACGTTTGAAGATGCTGCGGCACTCACCGTAGGCGCATCAAATCTGAACATCAATCATGAAATCATTGAAAGCTGTATTTTTGCTGCTCCCCCTTTTTCTTTTTTGTTGGTATAAACACTTTATTCACTCAGTGTGCTGCGACATATTTGTACTGTTAGATATTAAATACATTTATACTGAACCAATGGGAGCATATGAATGACTTTCAATCAACTCAAACACATTGAACACTTTCTAAAACGGGTGCTTTCCTGTTGCTGTGGTTAAATAATAACTGGATTTTTAAAATTGTTTTCCCAGCATCAAAGCAGCCTCAATTTTCAGCTCACAAAAGCATAGAATGATCAGCAAATCTCCTGAGATGGCAGGTGGCGTTACAAAAACCCTCCTCTGGTTCATAAAGTACATTCAAGAAACAATACCGAAAGCTCTGCACAGGTCAATTGCTAATTTATAACCAATCCAAATATTTAATGTCTTTAAATTATGTCTGTGCTTTAGAGAGCGAGGGATTCTCTGTGTCTTAATTGCTTTTCTAAGTGGTAACTTCTGAAGAGCTCTCTGTGAAGGCCACAGGAGACGATGGAAAAAGGAGGAGGAAGCAGAGAGACGAGGCCAGACGTGCGATGAATGACCTCTTGTTACTCTCACATTCCCCCAGAAGAAGATGTGAACAGTCTCTAACAGCATTCGTATGTGCCCACATACATGTAGCTGGAAAACATGCAGCTCCTGCTGTTTTAGCTTATTGGATGTATTGTAACGTTGGAATACATCTAACTTCATTGTGTATAGATGAAAAGAGCAGCACTGCATTGATGATGCAGCCCTAAAATCCTCTGAAACAGGCATCTCTTAGTTTGGACACATAGTGACACATGGTGTTTATTGTAGGTAGCTGAAAAAGGCCAATGTAAAGCAGTGTCGTTGTGGACGTTGAAAGGCTGTTGATGAGTGTGTTTGAGTTTATGTGTACGTGCGATATTTTTTTAGAAATACATGAATATCAGACCTTTGTGTTTCTTCTCCCACTGTCCAACAGATTAGCCAGAAGAAGCTGAAGAAGTTTGAGAAGGAGTACCACGTCATCAGAGAGCAGCAGGAGCAGCAGGAGGCCCCTATCGAGAGATACGAGGTACACATGAAGATGAAGCATTACAGTAACAGGCACACGTTCACACAGACAAGAGTCTGATGTCTCCATTTAACCAGAGCTTTTATTTTAGATTTAGCCTAAAGGCAGGATGAAAATATGAATATACGAAGCACGCAAGTTGTGGATCTTGTTTTTATAATTTAAGTAATGGATTGTGTTACTTTTTACTACATTATAATGTTGTGTAACGGAATCTCTCACTGTCAAAGCAACCATCTGAAACACAAACAAATAAATGACAGAACGTTTCATTCTCTGGACCTTCACAGTCTTTGTTTGGAAAGAAACTCTTAACTCAACAAGTTGGTTTCGTGCAGTGCATTAATAAGGCAAAAACTAAAACTTGTGCTGTCATTAATTTGTTACATAATTTAATTATTATCCGTTAATTCATAAAACCTGCAACTTGAGGTGGAAAGACAACTTAAGTGCTCTGATTAAAATGTGTTGTATTTGCAGTAATAGACTCGTAGAAGGATTCGTGACGTGCATCCTCTCATTGTTTGTCATTTGAGGGACATGTTATGTGTCAGTTTATAACAGAGCAGTTAATGTGCAAACAAGTCACAGTTAAACATTACAAACAAGCTTACTGTGTAATTATGCTGCCACCTCATCGCTGTTGCCTTTTACACAGTTTTATTCTGTATATTGTTGCGTTACTAGGAACAGGAACTAAGGCTTGCACAATAAATTGCGTCATTTCATGGTTCACTTCTTTTTCTTTCTCACTCACATTTCACTTCTCTTTGCTCGGATCTTCCATTTTGTCTTTGTCCGGTCATTGTCCTCTTTTTTTTCCTCCCCCGCTCGCGTCCTCCTTTTCCTTCTGTCGTTCTCTTTCCAGCGGGAGAACCGTCGTCTGCAGGAGACCAACATGCGCCTGGAGCAGGAGAACGACGACCTGGCCCACGAGCTGGTTAGCAGCAAGATAGCGCTGCGCAAAGACCTGGACAATGTAAGAGAAAGCGTGTGTCATGAGAGTGGTCGGGTCTGTGTGGTGGGCAAGTTTATGTGACAGCTGTGCAGGTAAAGAGTAGCACGATGTGTGTACATCTAATTGCACAGACTGTAATAAATGTGTGTGAAGGCAGACTTCCATGACTTACTGTATCTAAAACTGTATCTAAAAAGGTAGAAAATGAGAAAGTAAAAAGAAAGTAGGGCGAGTCTCACCTTTGATGGCCTCATAAACATTGGGTCATCTCTCTCTCTCTCTCTCTCTCTCTCTCTCTCTGTGTTTCTCTCTCTCTCTTTCTCTCTCTCTGTCTCTCTCTCTCTCAGGCGGAGGAGAAGGCCGATGCTCTGAATAAGGAGTTGCTCCTGACCAAACAGAAGCTGGTGGAGTCTGAGGACGAGAAGAGACGGCTGGAGGAGGAATCTGCACAGGTTAGCGCTCAGAAGGGACCCAGCTCGTCCTGAGCCCCACCGTCTAAAGCAGAGGTTTGAACGTCGCAGCCCACACAGCGTTACAGATGGTGGGAAGGCTTCAGTGTGACTGCAAAAGGACAACAAGTTACAGTACTGTGAAAGGCTTAAATGTCCTGTCCTGGGGTTAATAAGCAGCAATATTAATGTGACTTCATATTAAGCAGTGACTGAGCCCTCTGTTTTTTATCTACTGCTAGAATGTTGTTGTCTCTCCAACCTTTTTGTTGTTTTTTGTGTCCGTGTGGTTAAAAAAGCCCATTTAACATTTTTCTCTCTCCATAAATGCTCCACACTCAACCCCTCTGTGTCAAAGCCTGTTCATCTTTGCTGTTGATCGTCCTGGGTTCAGTGATGACACCCTGTGAGGTGGAGGGCAGATCCGCTGCCCCGTGCTCCCATGTGTATACAGTCCTGTCCTTCAGATGTCTCCTGTCTTCTTCAGTGTGTAGCTGTAGCCGCCAGTGATTTATGTGCTTGTGTACAGGTTACGTGGAGGGCGTGACTTTGCCCTGAGCCTTTGCCAATACAGAACCCTCCCGTGTCTTCTTTACGTTTCGTGGCATCCACGCCGTCTCTGGGGCCCCGGCTCTGCCCGTGTCCTTGGCGCCCGCCCCAAGTCCCTCATTCTCTCATCTCTGTGTTTCTACAGCTGAAGGAGATGTGCAGGCGAGAACTCGATAAGTCTGAATCAGAGATTAGGAAGAACGGCTCCATTATTGGAGAGTATAAGCAGGTATGTACAGTTCGACCTTGTACTGTGTATAGAAAATAAATTATAACTAACTGAAGATCAGATTCAAGAAATAAACTGAAAGCTGCTTTGTTCTCTCTATTTCTTGTTCTAAATTAAATTAGGCCAAGCTGTAATTATCACTGAGATACTCTCACCAAACTCAAATAGACTGAAACTACCGTTCTTAGACATTTCATGAAACGTATGTGTTTATTGTGTAACACTTTGCGTAGTTACTTTAACATTAAGGCAGTTGTATCGGTCCTTCTACTGTATGTACTGTACTATGGGCGTCATCCTAAGCTCTGGATGTTTGAGATGTGAACCTTTAAGCACCTCTTCTCTGCCCGTCTTTCCTTATTTGGCTTGTCTTTCACAACTAAGCTCTGATCCGGCCATTACTGAGGCAGTTTCAGCTATAAATATTTAAAAATAACGATAATGTTTTTTCATTCATTCATTCATCTCGTTTGCAAAGCAGAAATGTCTAATTTTACAAACCGCCTCTCAGCCGAACCCAGAGGCTGTGAGCGTGTCTCGACTTCCTCTTAAGGTGATTTTCGTCTTTTTAGATCTTGTCCTGTCACTCGATGCTTAAATATAAACCCATCCAGATCGAGTCCTACAACCATCAGCACAGACGTTATGTAACGGTCCTGCTCAGATCGCTCCCTGTGCGTGTAGACAGAAATAGCCAGACGACGCATTTAGCAGCAGACCTTAACTTCACCTGAGCCTAAAAATATTGGCGTCAGATTGGAACTGACGGCAGATCTGAAAATGATCGTGGAGCAGAAAAGGTTTGATGGGAGTTTGTGTTTGTGTGTGTGTGTGATAGAACTGCCTTCGTTTGCGAGCGTGCAGCTTAGAACTGCGCTGCGTCAGAACGGGGCCTCCTCAGAAATAGTTCATTTTGTGACAGGGTGGATGTTGGGTGATGGACGTGAAGGAGAAGAAGTCTTTGCAGAAGTGAGCAGAGGGAGGACAACAGTGTTCAGTCCTCTGGGACTGACAAGTGGAGGAATGCCTCAAAATAGCCCGCATTGTTTTGTAACCCAGATTACTCCGATAGCATTCTCCTTATGCCAGATTTCCTTTTTTTGGGGCTACAGCCAAAAAGCTTTGTGTGCTAATTGCTGCTCCGACTTATGAGGACAGAGGAATGGGTCTCAGTTGTACCAGCAGAGCCTGCGTAGGCACAATTATTCTGGCTGGGTGTGCCACAGCACTATGAAGCCCCCATAGAAATGAAAGTAGTATAAAGAGAAGATTTAAAGGACAGTAATGAGTCTCTGAAGTCAGACTAAATGTGCAGCATCACATGGAATAGTGCTAGATTAAAACTAAGAGGAAATGGGAGTTACAGTTGATAGACAGAGTAAATAAAGAAAATAAAAGAAGAATGGTGCAGGATTATCAGGCGCGAGCGAATGAAGCAGAGAAGAACGAGTGGCAAAGGTAAAACGTGTAGGAGGAGAGAGAGGCTTATCTGCTTAGCTAAAGATACTCAGATGTATAGATTGATCTGTAAAGGAGGAGGACGAAGAGAACGCATTAAATGCAAGCGAGAGCAGGAGCAGTGGGCCGACCTGTGGCACCCACTGGAATGACTCACGTCACATCGATCCCCCTGTTTATGGCGCTGGGGCTGCGTGGGTGTCTGTTTGTTAGCGTCTTTGTGTCTGGCAGCGGTGAATGTATAGCAGGGAGGAGGTCGTGTGTGTGCAGAGATGCACATGGATGTGTGTCCTTTGAGCGCGGCTTGAAAAACAGAAGCTTCTGACACATTAATGGACTTAAAGTAAGAGGATAAAGTCTCTGATGCACCGAAAGCCACAGACAGAGCTGGGACACTGCACTAAGTAGTGGATGATGTTCCATCCAATCAGGACAGATTATAAAAAATAAGCTTCCTCTTATTTATAAAAGGACCCGAATACTTTGTTGTGGTGTGTTTTCTTACACATACTTCCTGTTGTGTTGTGGTTCCAACATGTCCCTGTGCTGTAGCTGCAGTCGAGTCCTGGCTCGATTGACGCAGCAGCATGAGCGCACGGAGCTGAACCCTGTCTCTCATCCTATAGATCTGCTCCCAGCTGAGCGAGCGGCTGGAGAAACAGCAGACGGCCACCCGAGGGGAGCTGGACAAGATCCGGGTGAGAGAGACTCGAACACGAACACGAACACAAACACGCGACACGTTAACAGTCAGCAGAAAAAACACAGTTAAAGGTTCAGTCTTAAACTGTGTTATTATTCTATGAGTGATGATTTTTGTTTACATGTTCAAAAAAAGCAAAGATAAGATCTGGAACAGATTGTTAAAGATTTGAAGTGGTGCATGAGCAGTGGTGCTCTCTCATTGGGGCTGTAGTTACTGTTGGTAATTGAAATAACTCATGTAGGGACACATTGATGAGCAGTTGATAATGTATTCAGTGTAACTGTGCTAATTAGAAATGTTCAAATGCACTGACACACTTATTCACTGAACACCTATTTAAAGTGAGCTCAGCCACTTTGCTGCTTCATTAACACTCACTAATCCTCAGCTGCAGCTATGAGTCTACAATATGTATAATTACCATCCAGCTTTAAGAGTCTGGTTGATTTTACTATCAAATATTGATCTAAATGGAGAATCTCAACATCAAGGCGGCTGATGTTGGTAGAGTCTCTGTGTGATGTAGATGGTGCTGGGGGCCGGTCTACAGTTCGTTCTACATTGAACTGTGCTGGTTGTAGTGAGTCTAGCAGCCGTGTTCCTGTTCTGCAGTATCAGTATGTGGAGAATGCTTTTCTACCTTCCATTCCAAAATTAACTATGAAGTGTCTGAAGCTAGAGCCCGACTGTTGTATCGAGCCTTTCCTGTTTTTCTCCTCCAGTCCAAAGTGGAAGGCTGTGAGAAGTGCAGCAGCCTTTTCAACAAGGAGGGCCGGGTCCGGGCCGCTGTGACCGCACCAGCTGCCGGGGGGGCTGAGGAGACGGATGAGGAAAAGGAGGGCCTACAGAACCAGCTGAGAGAAATGGAGCTGGAACTCGCTCAGACGAAACTGCAGCTGGTGGAGGCTGAGTGCAAGATCCAGGTACCTGAACGCTCCTGGCTCCAGTAATGGACTTACGACACCACTGACCGCTTTATTAGGTCAACGTGTAGAATGCATTGCAGTTCAACATAGCAGCTCTGCCTTAGTGGGTGGTGGAGTCGCACTATGCTGCTGTATATTTAGGCGCCGCTATCACACCACTTTTTGACACATTTAAGCAGGTCTCGGATCTGCCTCCAAGAAATAACAGATAGCACTTTCACTGAGATCCACTTATATTTAACAAGAGCTGCTCCTGATGAAAAGTAGAAACAGAAGCTTCAGGAAAAGCAGAGCCGCTGAGCTGTGCAGCGCCGCGCTATAATGAAGACAGAACACTTTTAAATGGACACATTTACACATTCAACCTTTGAGGAAGATCCAGGTTTAGGTCACAGATGGAATCACTGCATGTTTGGGCCTCAGCCTTGAAGTGAATCCAACAGCCTCAGGTCCTCAGATCCTCAGGGCACAGGAGGAGGAGACACGTCTCTGGTTCCGACAGCTCAACACTGAGACAGATGATGACGGAAAGCAAAGCTCCCAGGTTCTATTTGTCAGCACTGAAAGGGACAAAATAAATGAGTTTCTGCTTTAGGTGCCAAAATAAGTTTATTTACATGTTGTGTCGTCTTCCATCCTCACTCAGCCCCTCTCTTTTTGCTTCCATCAGGACCTGGAGCACCACCTGGGTCTGGCCCTCAACGAGGTGCAGGCTGCCAAAAAGACCTGGTTTAACCGAACACTCAGCTCCATTAAAACTGTCACTGGGACCCAGGGCAAGGAGACCACTTAACCTGAAGCCCCTCCACCCTAATGCGCCCAGATCACACCTGGAAATCAGTGCAGGCCTCCAGCCATCTGAACCCGACCCGCTGGGCCATAACTCCAACACGATCCCTAAATGACCATTTACAGACTGTGTTTCATGTTCCACTTATCGAGAATGTCCTTGTGTTTCCCTCCCACCCCTCCTGATCTAATCAGCTCACACACCGCTTCCCCTCTCCACCCCGAATGACTACAGCTGACCTTGCTGATGGGAAGGGGTTGAAAAATGCAAGATGAAGTACACTGGTACCACTTTACCTAGAGAAACGATGCGCTTCCACTGGCCACGGGAAGAAAAAGCTAAACACAGGGGAACATGCGCCAGTGATTTGTCTCTGTACTGCTGATACTACAGACCCCCAGAAGGAAGGCTGGACATCTGAACTGTAACTGTCCTGACGGGGAGTAGGTGAGAAAACACTCCGTTCCTCCTCCCTCCTAAACTACTGGCACAAAGCAAACCGGTCCCTGTACATGTTTCCTTTTAGGTACGAGAGCTAACAGACGCCTTTTCAATACTGAGCTTTTTCTAATTTATGTTGAACAAAACCTTCTTTTCTTATTCTTAAGTACTTACATGAATGTGCATGTGTGTGTGTGTGTGTGTGTGTGTGTGTGTGTGCTCATGTGTTTGACCGAGAGCTTCTTTGAATGCATAAATAATTGACTGAAATAACCAGAAGCTGTGTATCGGTGTGAGAGAACGTGTGGACGTCCAAAGGAAAGAAAAAGCACTAAAGATGTGAGTGAGCGCATGCCTGGAAGGGAACACTTTGTCCTGGATGTCTAGTTTCCTGTGATGTTCAAACGCGTATATGACTGATGCTAATGAAAGAACTGAAGGTTGAGAACAATGATACTATAGGACACGAATGCAACATATTCGTGACAGCTGTTCTATCGACAGCAGCTCGACTTTGCCCATATCAAACTTCAGAACGACGCAGACATGTTTCACTGTCGTGGGTTTGGATCTCAATGCACAAACAAACTAAGCAGCTCCAGACCGTTCAAACGTTGGACATGTGTTGCACAGTGGGAGCGCTGCTGAACCCCAGGCCGGTGCAGCAGGTCGCCCTGAGCGCCGGAGGCCAGAATGAAAACACAAACACCCAATGTTCCCGCTGCACTCGAATGCACCTTCACAGCCCCCGCCCCGATTCTTCCTCTGAGGCACCAGCTGCTGAGTGATCTCTGGCCAACACAGGGTCACGTCTGATATTTACACCTGCTCCTTATTACAAACTCATTACAAACACCTGCTACTGGCAGCAGCCGTCCACGTAACACACTTTATTCACTTACAGCGCGAGGAGCAACTTAGGACTTGTTAATTCACAGCTTGATTCAAGTTACAATAACTACGAAGCGGAGGATTAGCCTGGACTGAGCAGGTGTTTGTAGATGTAATGATCGGGAAACGTCACACGATGTCACACTGTCGAAGCCAAAACAATCTGCTTTGACTCAGACGAAGGTTTCCTTGTAGAAACGCTCGTCATTTGAAGGTGGATGCGGGAACATGACAGTCAGCGTCTGCACAGAACGCAGCAGAGCGTCTCTGAGGAACGGAGAAGTCGCAGCACAAGCTGAAATCTACAGGAATCGATGGACGTGAAAATCCCTGAAACCGTTTCCTGCTCTGACGGACGATGCTGAGTGTCAGTGGCAGCGAACGGAGCGCTTCGGTCCAACGGGAACAGGCCGTTTTAGCGTGTTTGTGTTTTCATGTAGTTTGAATAAGAGGGGGTTCAGCAAAGTTCCAGCTGGAGTGATCGTCATATCGGCCTAAAAAGAAGAACTTCTTCTGGCCTAAAATCAAACTTTACTGTACAATTCAGATTAAATCTGATGAGCTGAAATCTACTGGTCCAGGTGAGAAGCTCCAAAGGCACTGGGTTGTAAATAACAACAAATGCTGAGTTTTGGTTTTTCATTTTCTACTCCATAACTAACGTTGCCTACTCGTACCTGTACCTGCTGCCGTGCTCCAGCTTCATCCATGACCTTTTATGTTTTTAATGGGTTTCTTCACAGTCAGACTGCTGTTTGGTTAAAGAAATGCCAAAACGTAGCTTTATCATCCAACGACAAAAGCATTATCAACGTGTGAAATTGTAATAGTGTATGATGCATAGTGTAAACTTCATGAATTTCAATATAAAGATACCAACACACAAGGATCAGCGTGGCTTCCTGTCGTCTCACACCCGCAGCGTGTTCGTATAATAACTAGTATTTAATCCCAGCCATGAAATAATCTGTGCTGCTTTTCTTCAAGCTCTGGTTATTTCAAGACTCTTCACGTTCAAATGTTTTGACACTGTATAAATATGCATATTTATCGTCTTTTTGTACTTATTGCCGTCTCCTGGATCTAAATGCAGCTTCTTTAAAACCCGTAAACGGCAGAATTGCGTTTCCCCTCAGATTCGTGGCTAATGTCAGTTCTAGCGGCTGCAGGCAGATGAGAGGCCCGTGCTGCGGTTCTAATGAGCCTCCTCAAAGCCGCCTCCTGGGAGCGCGCGCCTCTGCTCCGCTCCGAGTTCTGAGCGTGGAAATAAACCTGTTTCTTCTCGCTAATTACGCGGTGGAAGCGGCCTCTATCTGTCAGCCGTTTGAAGGAGCCGTTCCCCTGGAGCCGCCTGCGCCGCTCTCCACAGCTTTTACTTACTGCGGCTCCAGTTCCGTCTCTCACCGTCTCCCTCGGAGAACTCCCCTCATAACGTATGGCTGCATTGTTATCTGTGTCGCGGCGGAGCTATTTTCCGCCTCGGCCTCGCGCTGGGAGACGTGCAGCGATCGCGCTGGAGGTCTCAGATACATCATCCGGAGTGTTTATAACTGAGTCCGGACCCATAAAATTATCACCCTACACGACGACCGCTGCGAAGCTGCAGCCACAGGGAGCTGTAACCCTCCACTCTGCTGCCCAGCTATAAATACCAGCATCAGGCAGCAACAAAGCGGAAACACGAGGATGGATGATGACACGGGTGCGTTCAGAGCTGGGGCTCAACCTTTGAACCAGTGGACAGAGGATACGAGGCTAATTACATGTGTTCACATTCATAACTACTGTTATCTCCATCATGGTGGAAGTACAGTTCATGCCCTCAGAGGCATTTATGTCTGAACAGACAGAATAAATGTAGTTTAATACTGTAGAAATTACATGTTTACAAACCAAACTAAATTCAATTAGACGTTTGTTAATCTTTAAACACGTGTTTTACGTCGGCTTCATTCTGTTCTCGCTGCTGCTCGGACTCACGCTGACTCGTAGGCGCTGACTCGTAGGCGCTGACTCGTAGGCGCGTCCTCTGGGCCGACGCTCCTTAGTCTCATCTCTCTTATCTAAATTGCTCAAGCGAGCGTGAACGTCTACTGTACGGCCTCAATCTGCAGGGAAAAGGTTCGAGTTCAGATTCGTCCACTTTGCTGCTGTTTGTGGCTTAAAGGACGATGGAGCCTGAAGGTAAGAAACAGAACATTTCTTTAATCCACAGCATCTAATTACTGCAGCCACGGTTTTCAAATTACTTGTGAAGTGAGGAGAAAATAATGAAAACCTGCTCTAATCTTGGTTTTGATAGTGAACGGACAAATGGAAGTTGTTTGACTGCCTATTACTTTTAACAAGCGTGTGTGTTCCAGTGGTCAGTGAGGTTCTGGGAGATGAGCTGAAGAAGTTTGTTTGTCTTCACAACCAGTTTAATAGCGCAGATTGAGCCAAATTCAGTTCAGGCACTACAGAAGGTAGTAATTAAGTAATTAAGAATCTAAGTAGCGCAGACATTTTCTCATTCAACTTTAAATGAGTTCTGCGATGTCCTCGTAGCTTAAATCCTCAGATAAACATGAGGTGGATCTGACTCAGTGGCAGTTCACAGGCTCAAACATCCTGTAAACACGGAGCCTCCTGGGTCCGGACCTCCGGCCCGTCTGTCACCGACGCCCTGGAGCTGCGGCCGCTCACCAGCAGCACAGCCCATTTAAAGGGGCAGTTCCTTTGCTTTGTTTCTTCTAGTCCCCGTTGAGGAGCGTTCAAGGGTGGACGTCCGGGGACGAGGCCTCCAGAATCTGCCGCCTGACTTCATCCGATCTCATTCCCCGCATTTCAGCGTCGGCGCGGAGCCGGCGGAGGTCGGCTGTGAGCTCGACCCGCGGCCCGTGGAATGCTGTGACGAGCCAGCGCCAGGTGCTGCTGGGTTTAATAATAGCCTCATGTGGAGCACAGATGTAAACGTTTGTGCTGTCTGATGGAGTCGTAGCTGCTCCCCTGATGGTGTTGATGATGTGAAGTTAGGTGCATGTGGGCGATGACATGGACGTCATCAGAGGAAGAGTCCAGACGGATCATATGCTCTCAGAAATGTTTGATTCATATTCTGTGTCATTATGGATTTAACAGCTTTATATCAGTCTGAACCTACAACAATTTGATTTGACCCCATTCGCATTTAATGTTGAATTATGGCCCAGTATTTACAGGAATAGTCTGTCCAGGACTTCTCCCCTTTGTGACGTCACGGAGGGAGCAGCGCCGCATCTGGCAGGTGAATAAAGATGAGCTTCAGTCCACGCTTTGGGTCCAGGTTCCGTTCCGTCCTCGTCAGACACGAACCAGCTGTGACGTCATGCAGCACGAGGCTAATTAATCAGATCCGTGAGCATCTCCTCGTTTCCTGTTGACGCCTGGAACATAATATGGGTCGCCTTAACTCGCTGTCACCAGCCTGAGGTCACTTATTTTTACATCTGGGCCACGTTTGAGGCAGTTTGATGCGAGCAGCTGACGCTTCAGACGAAGTTTCTTTTATAAAGAAGCCGCGATCATCTGCTCCAACGTGATCTTTTCACCGCCCGTGGTTGTTTGCTGTGTTTAGGATTCGTCGTATTGTTTGGTGACACATTGTAGCGAACGTCACACAATAAACGCAGCTCTTCTTATAAATACGCGCCTCTGAACGTGGATCCTCCCGTAACTCCGCTGCCACGTTCGACACGACGCGCTGATATTTGCTGAGTGGGCTTTAATTCCTCCGGATCAGTGTCACCAGCTGAGACTTTAATCCTCGTCCTCTCCGTCGCGTTTGCTTTCTCTCAGACAAAAGCACTTTTTTATTGTTCAAGTCCTCTGTTGGAGACAAACGGCGTGATTGGCAGCCGTGGC
This sequence comes from Betta splendens, assembly GCF_900634795.4. Classification (NCBI taxonomy): domain Eukaryota; kingdom Metazoa; phylum Chordata; class Actinopteri; order Anabantiformes; family Osphronemidae; genus Betta; species Betta splendens. The sequence goes on along the minus strand of NC_040892.2, from coordinate 3,819,058 downwards.
CGCGCTGGGAGCCGCCGGGGGCGTCGCTGGATCCTCTGACGCATCCGTCAGCGGCGCACGCGACGGACGGCGCGTGTCGCTGAAGCTCCTCTTAGACGAACCTGCCACTTATCGCCCATAAAGTCGACTCTGTGATTATACGACATGTGACACGAGCTTTATCACTATGACTTGTCAGAAAGTGGCCTCAACAATGTGACAATTGATTCAAATGAGTTAAAATGCTGATGGAGTTTAGTTTTTAAATAGATACATTTCATATGTTGATGGAAAAGAACACGCCCATGAAGATTCAGCACTTTCTCCGTTTTATTTTTACTTCATCAAGCATACATTACGTCAGGTGACAACCAGGTCATCGCAGCTGCGAACGTTGCTACTACTGTAAGTCAAGCGATGTACACAGCGGGATCGGGACCCCCCCCCCCCCTCCGTCACAGCACATTCCACTCACAACCTGCCGTCCACGCGTCGGGCTGGAAACCCACTCAGACAATTATTCAACGGATTAAATAGATTCTGCATAACGCGAGGAAAAAAAAAACAAACAAAAAAAACCCGCTCCTCTCAATCACGTTTCTGTTGAAAATGAATTGCAAAAATAATGTTTACAGGGAAAATAAACACTTCTTCACTCATGAGATGCTGTTTTCTAAACGTGAAAAGGGGAAAACAATGATGAATCCTTTATCTAAAACAACTCTCATACACAACTTCTTCAAAAGATATGTGTGTGCGCAACTGTGTAGCATATATATGTGTATATATAATATATATATAGTCTATATACTGTAGATGTTTCTCTACAAGAAGCAAATTTACTCCTCTTTGAGTAAATACATTCTACTCTACAATCACTATAACAGTTTACATTCCCAACCAAAATGCTTTGATCATTTATCCAGAACATATCGGACTTAATCAGCTGAACATGACCCGGACAATGCAACGACATGCTTATTGCGAGTGTGTGTGTGTGTGTGTGTGTGTGTGCGCGTGCGCGTGTGGGTGTCACATAGCGCCCATGTCCCATTTGACCATTTATGTGCTTGTCAGATGAGACACACACGCACGAGCAGAGAAATTCCTGTGTTCAGCACTGAGTCTGGATCACTTTGCCTCATCAGTCGAAACGCGAGCTGTCTCTATTTCTGCTGCTGCGCTGAGTCGGGGACAAGTCCTGGTCGGCGTTTGCATCCTGACCCCCCCCCACCCCCAACGTTACGAGGCATCGCACACACCAGCAACACACAGTTTCCTTCGGCAGCTGAAAACACACGGGAGAGCACTTTTTTAAGCCTGACATTTGGTGCCTGTCTAGACGGTGAATATCAGATCACGTTCTGCAGAGCATCTCACTTCTGAGATCAGATTTGTGCAACAAAGGCTTAAGAATCTTTGGCGTCCCCTGCAGAACCGACCAGAACCAAGGTCCCTGAAGCATCGCTGCATCATTCTGGTTCCCGATGACCTCTGGCCTGGTGGGGGTGGAGGTGGGGGGGGGGCCTTAGGGAAACCAATCACTCTTTGAACAATCTGACATCACCTGTCAAAGCTCCGACTAGTGAATAGAAACAGTGGAGCTCCTAATATCGGTGCCAGAAAAGCTTTCTGATGCAGCACTTCCTCTTCTCTCCTGTCAGCAAACCTTGATGTGACTTCACTTTACTGCTGTTTCTCCACAATAACAACTCAAATAGCTCCGCAGCAGCAGCAGCAGCAGCAGCGGCAGCAGCAGCAGCATCCTTTATGTGTGGGAACCTGATACAAAGCGCTAAGCAACAAACACTGATAGATGGAAGGAGGACTTCTCTGCTGTACATGGCTCAAATCCTGAAAGTACAAACAAGGCCTGTCTGCCGTGAGAACGTCCTGAATGCCAGGCTGCGTGTGTGTGTGTGTGTGCGCTCAGTGTGGACATGTTTACACATGATGTGCTCTTGTGCGTGTGTGTTTGTCTATTTGCATACACGCGTGCGTCAGGTGGCCCTGAGAGGATGTGTGGCTCGTACAGTACAGTGTGTATTGCTTTGTGCTTCTAGGATTACAGGTTTACTGTAGTGTGTGTGTGTGTGTGTGTGTGTGTGTGTGTGTGTGTGTGTGTGTGTGTGTGTGTGTGTGTGTGTGTGTGTGTGCGTGTTCAGTGGCTGCCATATTTCCCAGTTAATTTCTAGGAGGACGAAGAACATCCATCAAAACACTAAGGGCCCGGAGTCCAGAACAAACAATCATTACTCACAAGAAAACAGACGTTAGTGTCCGAAACCTCAAACACGACTCCAGTGGAAACACACTGAGTCCATTCTGTTCCACGCTGGAGTCTGACTAGTGGCTTATTGTGTTGAGAAGCTCCCCTTGTGTCTTACTGCTCCACGTAATGGGAGAAGCCGTTTTAATTGGATTGTGAACGGAGCTGCAGTAATTACATTTTCCTCTGCGCTCCTCGTATTTTCTCAGAGTCGTTCTACACACACTTACATGACAAAAAAGCATAATTGGATATTTGAAATATATGTTTTAAAACGTAATCTCAGGCTGATTTCTCTTTGGACTCAAATTGCCTTCTTACATTCATAAGGAACATTCTGAGAGTTTGCTCTGCTCCATTTCCTGGAGTAACAAACACGGGGACCTGCTGCACTGAACCACCTGCTCTGACTCTCTCACTCCACCACATCAGTTCTTCTTTCAGAGAGGCCAAAGAAGAGGACGGGGTCAGTGGTCGGGGTGAGTCCTCGTGCCTGTCTGTTCAGTCTATGGGGAAATGAACAGGTTGCTCACTCAGGTATGACTGTCTGCCGTGTTAATGTGGGCCATCTGGAGAGAGAGAGAGAGAGAGAGAGAGGACAGGGGCCGAGCGAGAGCACGGGGACGAGATCGGGCCAGAGGGGAAATTAGGGGAATTCTTAGCTGATGGAGAACGTATGTTTCCACGCAGCAAAGCTCCGAGTTATGAGCGTGAATTCCACAGGAGGATGAAAATTCCCTCAGATCCTTGTTCAGGACTCTTGGGGGCGAAGTCACCGCAGACGCTCTGTGACTTTGTGGAAAACCTCGAGCTTGGAATCGTGAGACAGAAGCAGCGCACGGATCTGCATTCAGTAGAAACGAAGGGTTTGGGTGGAATGGGTGCAGCATCACATCGACTTAATGTCGCTGCATGTTTGAGGAGTTAGACTGTGAACGTGTCTCTCTATAAACAAACTGAAACAACAAGGACCTCATTTGTGGCCTCTTGTGATACGATGCGACATTGTTATTTAATGACATTCCTCATTTCGTGTAACCACAGTCTGAGTTGTTGAGTTGGACTCCTTTCGCAGACGCGAGATGAAACCGTGGCCCAGATCAAGGCCAACGCAGCCGCAGCCGCAGCCTTTGATGCTCACTCTGCTGGATTTCACCTCTGCTGCCTGACACTGACTGACACACGCCTCTTATAAAAACTCAAACTGAAAAATTACTGTCAGCTGCAACGAAGCGCCACAGAAATCACGCGTAATGCTGACGACTACGCTGGATGCAAGAGAAATGCGTATTGTTCCAACAATATTATAAAGAACTTCCAGTTCACGTGTCTAATCGTACAAATGGGCTAAACTCTCACTAAACACTACCACTGCACAGTCAGCTACAGGTACGTAATAATATGTATATGGAGACTTCAATTCTTCTGCAGTTCAACGACATTACAGACAACGCAGAAATGGCTTTTTAACATAGAAGATGCTTCAAATTTTCATACGGGTCTTAAAATACAAAGCTCATATAATTTCTAAGTCTAAGTGTTAGTGGAAACACTGCTCCATTAAAAACAGTTTAAAATCCCTGAAAACATCTTCACTCTGACTCTCCCTCTAAGTGACTGGTCACCACACAGTCAGAAGTCAGCAGCACTGACAAGCACCTGTCAATCAAGTCGGGTCGAGCCACGACCCCGAAATGTTAATTCGATTGTGAATATTTATTTTGATGGCGACTAATTGTTTTAGGGGCTTTAAGGCTGAGACATGATTGACAGGCAGCCAGTAAACTGAGCCACATCTATCTGTGGTCCCACCCGAGCGTCCATGAAAGGCATCACACGGTAGATTCAAAACATCCTTTCAGGGAACGTCACTATCCACCGAATTAGACGTCGCACTTTCCTAACGCAGATCCCGACTGTGATGAACAGGCAAGAAATCCAATTTAAACTTCTAAACTCGAGATTAGAGCAGAGCTTTGCCTTTAATTGAGTGAATCGCTTGTGCTGTGGAACAAGGTCAGAGTGGTTCCTGCCATTACGGTAACAGGCGTAGGAGCGCGGAGGTGGGGAGAGTGTGTGTGAGGGGAAGATATTCATACGACACACAAATATTAGTATTTGTAACAACAGCATTCCCTGCCAGGAGTGAGACTCTAGATAATGTGCTTTGAGAGGAGTGTGCGCCTGTGTCGTGGTGTGATTAGGTTACGAATGAGTTCAGAAGCCAGCGCCTCCGGCCTGGGCCATGTAAACAGAGCTCGGACAGCAGAGAGCGTGCTCAGAAAGACATCACAGATAGGAAAGGTAGGAAGGTAGGAAAGAAGGAAGGAAAGGAGGAAGCATTATTATTCTAACAGCACAGGTTAACAGGAATAACAAAGATAATATTGCATCACCTAGAACTAGCTTCAATTGCTCAGTGTATATAAAATTGGAAGAAAGCTATAGTGTGATATTACAGTTACATTTTTCTATATAATTCTAAAATAATTTATACCAACAATAGTTATATTTTATATTTACATAAATACATCATCACATATTAATATTATTGTCAACACATCATAAAAACATACACCATACATATATGTGTATATAGTCATGTTATAGCCACATGTACACACACATACAATGAATATACAATCAGAATGAGCTATTGCAATGCTGTGTTGGGTAAAACTCCACTTGACATTCACATGTTCTCAAGTAAGTAAGCTCGAAGAGAGGAGTTCAGGTGTATTGCTTCAAGAAAGACCTAATTCCAGCCAAGGTCGGCGAAGTCGCCGCCGGATGTTCCTCGCAGCATCAGAGTATTGCTTCGTGTAACGTCTCTCTCCTCTGACGTGATGACCTGGACGGAGAGGGGGAGAAAACAAAAGGAGGAGCTCAGGGGCCTCCTGGTGAAAAGGTCGGACGCTTTGCGGCGTCGCTGTCCGGCTCGACGTCTTCCCGCCGCTCTCATCGAACCAAAGCTGTTTTAGAACCGGCGCATCCGTCGGTGTCCCGCTCAAAACGGGCGGAAAAAAAAAACGTGTGGGCGTGTAAATGTGAGGAGGATCCAGCCACCTGGTGCCTTAGAAGTCAGAGAAGAGATCCTGGGGACCCAGATGAATGATAAAAGGAGCGATGGTCCGCGGCTGATAGAAGGGATTGTCAATGAACAGACCACCTGCAGTGAGATCACAGACACAGAAACAGGAGTCGTTACTGTGTGAAACCTAACGCTCCTGCACAGAATGACAGCAGGTCTCTGAGCCTCTGTTACTGTAAACAGGACAGGAAGCAGAGAACCCAGCTCTGTGTCATTTAACTTGTAGCTTAGAGCTGCTGCTCAAGTTTGCCATCCTCAGTCAGAGGCTCATCCTTTCCTGACCATGAGATCAGACACAGGTCGAAGGAATAAATCAATCAAATGCACATAATCAGCAGCTGGAAATGATTTTCAGTAACACGAGAGTGTGATGTGAGACGAGTCAGGTTCTTGGAGCTCAACCAACCATTGGATAAGACTCTGACTGGGTCCTCTCATCCAATGGCTGGGCCTCATAGCTGTAACCATGGAGACGTCGTCGGGGATTATCTCGTGCTGGGTGGACGACCAAGAGGAGGCGAGGGGTCATCTTAACTCTGTGTTGGTGAGTAGTGACCTTTGAACTCTGCCATGAACAGTAGCTGGGTTCAACCGGAGCAGCAGTTTCTATATTTGATACCTTGACGTAGTTGGGATTTTGAATTTTCTTCTATGCTGCTTCAGGTTATTTGTAATAAGACAAATACTCAGTTTGCATTGTCCAAATTGCTCGTTTATAGTCAAGATGCCCAATTCTGGATTTAGTACTTTTGTCTTTATTATTTGAATCCAGCTTCCACCGGTAACTCATGTTAAAGATAAAAATACACTGTGCTGCAAAGGGTTTACGTGACGACATATAAAAGCCCTCCACATGTACTGTGCACAGGTGATAGCTGTGGAAAAGCAGCCAAATATTAATCCCTGGAAGGTAATGAGATCGTGCAGCTGAATGCAAGATGCAGGATTTAAGCAGATCTTTCTGAACGTAGCCGTTGTCTCCTCGGCTTTTTTCCTCTGAATATCTATAGGCTCAGGGTCAAAAGGATGCAAGAAGAGGAGCCGAGGTACGTAGAGAGATTGAATTTCTATCTGTGTGAATGTGTGAGGGTGGAATATTAAAGCTTGGTGTTCCTCCGTGAGGTCACGGTATCTAATGTGAGTACATTTACTGCACAGACTGGGAAAATCATTCCACATGTAACATACAGTTACTCCTCTAATGAGTCAAAACACAAAAGGAAACGATGATAATGAGCCAGGTGTCGACCAGCTGAAAGCCTTGAATCAGATACACCAAGCAGCGTTCTTTCATAAGAGATAAACTTTATTTATTTCTCAGAGTTCTGTATTTATTTCTATACATCTTCACACAGCTCACATCGTTTTGGTTTTACAGAGAATGTGTCGTGTGTATCATAATGCAAAAACGATCCCCTCCGGAGCAAAGAGTAAACACAATAACAAAAAGGCTGATATATTAAATTTAGACTCAAAGCATGAGGTAACAATTCACAGTAAAAATCCTTCAAGTTTTTCTTAACCTTTTAAGTACTTTTAAGAAACCTGCAGTATTTCATTTCATATTCATAAAAGTTTCTGGAAACCGTAATAAAAAACTTAAAGAAAACAAAAAAGCAAAAAGCGCTTTGACAAATCTTCACCTCAAGTCCTGAATCCTCTCCCCATCATTAATATTATAAGACATATGAACAGAGTGAGAAGAGGTGCGTTTGGTTTGCATGCCCCCTGCGCTAAAAGAATTGGTAGTGGGGGACGGGGTAGGCTGGCACTTTCATGACAGGCAACAGAAGCATTCTCTTGGGCAAACCTGGAGGAGAGACACGAGAAGAGCACAGCTGTGCGTGAGTCCGGGGCAACAGACAACCAACAAGCACGCGTTCCCATGCTCAGCACAGCACACGCTACGCTACGCGGGCCGCTCCGCTCCGAGCCGCACAGACAGGGCCCAGCGTGAGAACAGGCAGCGAGTCAGCTATCCATCAGCGGGTCAAAGCAGGAAAGAGAGTCGGAGCTGAAGGCTCGTTTTAGTTTATTACAACTTGGTGACAGTTTCACTTATACTTTCAAAGCTTCCATTAGGCCCAACTTGTAATAAACAGAAAGCTCAAGCTCTGTGTTTCCTTATACAAAGGTGTGTGTCAGTACAGTCACCAAGAAACCCTAAAGCAACAGGCATCAGAGCAGTGGAAAAGCAGCAAACGGGGTGAAAGCTTTGAAGTCACACAAATAAAGGAACAGTACGCAAAGTTTCTCTCACCTCTGAGTGTACAACAGGCTCCAGTGAGGCCAAACTTGATATTCATGTTATATTACCTCTTATTTTAGCAAAAGCCAGCCAGCATGTTCTCATTTTAACTGTAAAAACTCCTGGAGCAAAACACCAAAACCAACACAATGTTCTGAACCGAATGAGTCTGGTTTTCAGGTGTTTTTACTTTCATGGGTTTTTAACTCTTAGCACAAATCCTACAAATGTGTGGGACAAAACCAAAGCATCCCCAAAATGACCGGAGCTCTGAGAAACAGGAACTGAGGTGTGCTTATGTTGAGGGATCTCAGGGGGGAACTAAATGTCTGCCTGGGGCCCCAGACCCGGTTTCCTCTAGCACATAGGACCCATTCAAACTCACACACTCTGCTACACAAGCCTGAGTCTGTGGACCTGTTTTAACCTGTATACCAAGGTCCAGTGCAGAGTTAAAATGGGGTAAAGACGATCATTCTTCTCATCATATGCACAAACACCATCTGCTGTAGGACTTGACGCTGGCAGCTTTGTAACGACTGAGTCGTGGTAAAACCAGAACAGACGAGGGTGTAAGAGGCAACAAGCAGATCAAGAAGCCAGTGGTGTGTGCACAATTAGCCAAAGCACAGACAGATTTGCTTGAGGCACGAGAAGAGATCCAAACAAAAAGCTGTTTAATAATGGTTGAAAATGAATGCCAAACCCCAAAACCTGGATTAGAAAAGGATCAAGTTGCATTTGGGGAAAAAGGGGAAGAAATCAGGGCTAAATTGCAGAGAAGAATCAGGTTAAGGATGCTGCAAGCTGCAGAGGAATGAATCACGCTGCCCTTAGGGCTCTGCAGTTTGCAGATAGGTTAAACGGAGAGGGGTTGAAAGAAAGAAGGAAGGTTATGGAGGACGGGAGGAAGGCGACGTGATGGGGAGTGGACAGGAAAACAAACAAGGGGCACATACCGTATGCAGGAGCAGCTGCTGCAGCGGGGCTGTAGCCGTACGGGGTCCCGAAGCCTGTGGGCAGGAAGGTTACGGGATAGAAATCAATCGCACCCTCGTTCATGTCCAGGCGGCATTTTTATCACTAATCTTATTTGGGAGCTGTGGGTCGTGGGGTGGGAGCGGGAGCACGTACCCGGTGTGACGTATCCAGGCGCTGCCGCGCTGATGAAGGCTCCTCGCGCCAGCGCTGCTCTTCCTCGTCCTCGGGCGACCTGAGCTGCTACCGCTGAGGCGGCCGCTGCCGCCGCCAGAGCTCCTTTAGTCTGAGAACAGACGCAGAGTTAGGCCCAGACACGACCACACGTGGGTGAACATTTGGACCGGGGCGCATTTAAATAGCACCATGTGATCAGATCAGGACGGGACCTTACTTGAGGCAGGATCTTCTTTTTCTTGTTCGCAGCTGCGTTGGGCCCAGAGAAGAGTTTCTCCAGAGCAGCTAACGCAGCGCTGGCCTTCGCCACCTTCTTGTTGGGACCTGCCCCGCGAAACTTCTGCCCATCGACCTCCACCTGACAGACGCAAACAAAAGGCATCAAATATTAATCCAGACGGGTTTTATGATTGGAGCCGTGCGATCATTTTTTATTAATCATCCTGATCTGAAGTTTTATGTTGCAGCTTTGCATAGGTGATTGATAAATAAATAAAAGGACGCAATTGTGTTGCCCAAACCAGGAGGCGACCCGCCAGCGAGCCTGGTTGAACAGGACAACTTGTTTAGTGTTGGCCTGCTGTGGAGCAGGCCGGCTAATCAGTCAGCAGAGCGATGGAGCAGCCAGGCCTGAAGGAGGACAACGCACCCCGCAGAGACCAGGCCCGGTCCAGGAGCCGAGCTGGCTGATTACCTCAAAGGGCCGCTGGGCGTGTGTGTGCATAGCTAATGAGCGCGCATACATGTGTGTATTTAGCGTGTGCACTGCATGAAGCCCCACCTCCATCACGAAGCGCTTGTCGTGGCTGCCTCCGCTCTCAGAGATGAGCTCGTATTTAAGGCCTCGCCTCTTCTCGTTCAACTCCATGACAGGATTCTTCCCGCTCGCCGTCAGTATGGGACCCTGAGTTCGCACCTGGGGAGTGAGCGCACGACTGTCATCTTCTATTCCTTCATGAGAAAAGCGTGTGTGTTTAGGGAAGGTTACACACCTCCAGTGTGTTGGAACTTTCTGAGGAGTGTGTTGGGTTATTGCTAGTGTGTGAGGACGTCTCGCTCTTCCCCTCCCCGTCTGATTTCTCGTCCGAACTCATAGGGTCCAGGTCTGAGTCAAAACCAGTGGGGTAGCCCATCGCCTGGAGAACCTAGAGGCGGGGGTGAGAGTTATTTTGCAGGATGCAGTCGTCTGCATTGTCAGGTAATAAGGCAGACGATGGGCTTAGAAAGCATCATGAGTGAAAACCTCGCCAAGGTAATTTTACATTTTTGCCAGTGTGAAGGTGTGAATGGGACGGCGTGTAATAGATGAAACTGCGAGAGAGGATCAAAAGGTGAGCACATGAGAGAAAAGGAGTGAGGAAAGAAAAGCGGGAGAAAGAGCCTTTTATGGGAATGTAGCGAGTAGCGGATTATCCCAGCTCTGTGCTCTGGAGAGCCTCTTTGTTCACAACCACTCTGGGATTACATGGATTTGCCCACCTCCATCCTCCATCACACATACACACATACAGCGGAAGGCGTCAAGAGACACACATGTAAATATAGAAGTCGGAATGCTGCTGTGACTCTAAGTAGCCAAAGATGAATCTTCTTTGTTTTCTGTCTTTCATCCTGTCTTTAATGCATAGAAGGCTTGATTTGCCTTCTTACCTTCACAGCGACGTGGAGCTTGGCCGTCTTCTTGGAAGACCCGGATGCCTCGTAAACGCTCCCATCCAGATCCACGGACATGGTGAAGACTGGAGCGTGAACCGGGCCCGACTGGGACAGCAGGCGATACTGCAGCCCCGGCCGGATCTGGTTCAGCCGCATCAGGGCGTTCATTGGCTGGTTGGAGTCTATGGCTTTGCTGTCGAGGACTGAAACGAGGAGAGAGGACGGTTACAGCAGCAGGCGGAGCAGAACAGACGCCATTAAATGAGGCTTTTTGGTTGTTGCAGTTATTCAGCTGGAATTGGACAGACTGAGCCGAACACAGAGGATGCACTGTGTGATTGATTGTATCTAGGCGTTATATACAGAGCGTGCACAATAAGTCATACATTCCACTGGCTGCAGCACCTTTGTTGGTTGTTATGGTTGACTAAAGGTGTCTATTTGTAGAGGCCAGAGGGTGCCTACATAGCTTAAGACCAGGTGAGGTTTCTGAGTGAAGCCTCAACATTTCTACTTTTTCTTTCAATCACTTTCTTGATCTTTGTTTCCAATTAAAGTCCCTCCCTGCCTCTGTTAGTTGTTCGTCTTCCCCCTTGTAGGAAGAAGGACCTGAAGACGGTCGGGTGGCCGGCTAAAACGCTAGCAATCGATACTATTGAGCTGGCTCTAAGCGAAGGAAGGCAGAGACACGGGCTGAGAAAACATAGAGAAAATGAAAGGAGAAACAGGAGCTGTCTGCAGATCACAGAGTATAACTACGTCCACAAACAGAACGAAACAAAGGGAGGTATTTGTTCGTCTCTTCAGTGCATCATTACCTCTATTTTTAATATAGACTGGGTCATTGAATGCTAAAGTAAACAATGAAGCAATAATCCCTTTGTTATTTCATTCTCATACCTTTCCTTAAATTCCTTTTCATTTTCTTAATGAGGTCCTTGTCTTCCATTGCTCCCTCTTCATATGGTCTCTTTAGACCTAAGCCTTGGTTGGAGAGAGAGAGAGAACAACTAATCAGTTACCATGCACACAAGTTGTTTACGTCAACATACATAAAAGAGACTTGTGTGTGTGATAAAAAGACAGGAAGGCAGGAAATAAACCGCACATCAAAGACGCATATGAATGAATCACACATGAGGCAAACAGGACATGAGGGAGACATACATCTCCTTTCCTACATGCACCTTAATCTGGAATTGCTCCTGCAGTTTTGCATCATGATGATCATAAAACCTGAGTTCATTTTTTACAAAAGGCACTTTGGACATTTGCAAAATTATTTCATGAGATTTATGTAAAAAAACCTATTTCTGCACGAAGCAGGAACGTAGTAAAGGGACTGTTTAGTGAGATGCTTGAGAAAGGGTCAATACAACCATAACATAGCAGCAGAGCCTGACACTGTGACAGCGTGTGTGAGGAAAACAACCACCACCAACGTGTGAAAGGACTCAACAAGCCTTCAGTCTGACCCAGATACTGAGAGTGGACCTAGGTCCAGCTCAATTCCCAGCTTAGCTTTCAGACAGATTAACTGAGACACGGTGAACAGTGGTTACATACGGCCTAAAAGCCTCAACAGGAAGATAATAGGGGACAGGCAGACGCAGGCTGAGTGGCACACGGATGAAAGGCATGGATGCACAAGGCTGAGCACACAGACCAGCGGACACATACGCACCTTCTTTGTCAGTCCAGGGGTATTTCTGCGATGGTTTATTCGAGGGAAGAGGCTCCATTTCCAACACCTTGTAGATCTGCCCGAACGCCATGAGTCTGAGAGCATGCTGTGAACGGGGTAAATGCAGGACGTTAATAGGAGCGCGGCTTCTACAAAGATGGGCCCAGTCTCACTGTACAACAGCATCGGCCCATGTAAGACCTGGGATCTCCAATCTCATGTACAGTTTGGGTCTAGATAAACAATCAGCATGCTACACAGTGGCTCCGCTGATACGCGTCCATTAGGAAGGGAGAGTGTCTCGGATATTCATGAGGCTCCGTGTAGCTCATTGACAGGAACAGCTCCCTCTTTACTATCCGCTCTTGTATCTGCTCCAATACAATTATCCCCATTGACATTCCAGCCTCGTTCAGGCTGCCTTCAAAGGAAATGGACGTCGGGATTCACTAAGCCATGCGGCTCAGAGGCTGCCCTGCTCACTCAAGTGTGTGCGTGTGTGTGTGAGTGAGAGGAGGACACGGCAGCACGCGTGCACTAAAGGACTCGCGCACAAATGCTGTCCTCAGGGTGTCAGAAATGGATTTATGGCTCGCAATGGCAACAGTTTCCCACAGCCGTCATTAAAATGCGGCACCACGCGGCTCCTTCTGCAGACGATTACGGGTGCATGCAGATCCTGTGTTAGAGGTGGGGCCTCCGCCTGGTAATGAGCATGCTGCTTATTGATTCAGCTGGGCAATAACAACACTGCAGTGTGTGTGTGTGTGTGTACCTGGGCACTGTAGGTAATGGCCTCAGCCTGCTGGTCAGTCATGCTGTCCAGTGTGTTCGTTGGCTCTTTCTCACATGGGTCATGTAAACCTGGACCACCTGAGGAAAGTGACATGATGTGACACACTGGAGTCAGCAGCAGCATCTATAACCCCCAACCAGTGATCATTCCTTCTGTAACCGCTGTAGCTCAGTGTTCCCCTTATGCATGAAATCGCTGCTTAGCTACAGACGTGCGGCGTCTTCCTGTTCCGTACCTGGGAGCAGGATGCCTGAGGCCAGACACTCCATCACGCGACGCAGGGCTTCTCCTGCCCCAAGAGGTCTGTTGCAGGTGGCGATTGCTTTCTCACAGATGAGCTCTAAGGGCTGAAAGAACACACACACACAACAATAATGAAGGAACAAAGATAGAGGAAAAACAATCAAATTAAACGCACAGAAAAAAGAAGAGACATTAAACAGCTCTGTGTGTGGACTAAAACTAGCCAATATTTCATATGGTAATGTCTGATTATGTTTGACCAATTTTTCCTTAATATACTTAACAAAATAAAACACAGGGAGCTTAAGACTTTCTTCTCACTTCATAGAATTAAGGCTCAAACGGAGGAAATTGCAGCACGACTCACCCATCCCTTGAGAGGCTCCCAGACGGAGTGTCTATTGCACATGTCTCTTAGTATCCTGAGAATAATAACGCAGGACTTGAGCCCGTTCACTCGAGCCTGAGAGAGAGAGCGTGGACAGAGGAGGGAAATACAGACGGAGGCAAGGACGACAATTAAACAGAAAGACTTAGTGCATGTCTGAGCAAGCACGAGGCGCAGCCACCATGAAGTGACTGCATCCATCTGAAACCCAAGAGCAGGTTGACTAAACAAGCTATTCAGAGCATGGATACGTCAGGTTTGTCTCTGTGACACCTACAAACTAAACTTGCTGTCAGTATTTAGGTTATTCAGGAGGTAGATGGGCAAAGGTATGGGAAGGGAGTCAAGGGGAAGCATTGGCAAACTGGTATACAGAGCAGACAGGTTCACATAGTAGCCCAAAAGAAAAACAACCACTGCTTTTGTAGCCTTACGATAAATCCTTCATGCATCAGTCCAATCGGTGAAGCATGTAACATGTTTATATATACTGTATAATAATACATACGTTTACTAGCCACATGGCTTTAATTATAGGAGAATCTGTCAGCATATCAAATTACATACATTCAAATTAATGCTGATAATGTTTTTTTTCCCACACAGCTGTTCTTGATTAGTCTGAATTGAGCGGCCTATAACAGGCGCCGCGCTATTAGCCGACAGTTAGTGTAATCCCTCAGGCTGAATTGTCAGGCTACAATAAGCATTGGGCAGGAAGACAGGAAGTGAGTGGGTGCCGACCTGGAACCACTTGGCGTGTCGCAGCGCTGCCAGGGCCAACAGACATCTGTGTCTATCCAGCACCTCCCCCTCCTCCTCCTCCTCAGCCTCCACTCTGTGCGCAGCAGCACCCAACACTGCCACAAAACAATAACAACCCAATGTAGAGAACAGAAAACACACACACATCGTGTCTGAGTGTGTGTGTGTTCGAGTGTCGCTGCGTGTGTGGATGTGTGCAGACACACACACGGGGAAGCGGCGCGTGAATGCACACATGCATACACACATGCATGGATATCGTACATACAGTACAAAAGGTGCCTTTCATGCCATAAAGGTGTTCTTCTCCTTGCAGAAAGCGCTCGCGCTCTACGGTTCACCGGTCTGAGGGGAACGGCGCCGTGATCAGCGGGACACGCGTCGGCGTCTGTGGCGCACGGTCACGCAGGGATGGACCGTTCTTCACACACACGACGGTGTTCGGAAAACCGTGCGCGCCCTCGAACCGTGACTCGCCAGGTCACGTCCACGTGTCACTGGCGAGTCAGTGAAAGGCGGAGCAGCCGGAATCACAAGGGAAGAGACAGCTTTGTGGGATGGAGAGCCCCCTCACAGACAAACAGCACACAAATACCTAAGGAGTGTTTGATTTACTGTGTGTGGGCACCGTGCGGCCACATCCAGTCTCTGTGCCCAGCAAAGGTAAATCAACCTTGCCTTCATGTATTTGAAGAGGGTTTCGTTTATTTTGATCCACGCTGCACCAGGCAGGAGTCAAAATAGGAGTTGTTTCTTTTTTATTCTTCCGCAGTACTTAAGGTGCACTTGATTTCACAGGCTCATACAGCGAAATTGGCGGGGAAAAAAAAGCAATTCAGACACAGAATCAAGCGCTCCTAAAGTAAAACTGAAAAGGAACAGAGGAGTCTACGGTCGTTTGGCCCAAACACAACACGGGGAGGGGGTCAAGGCAGGGTTTAGTCAGAGCATCATTCCTGGTCAGAGAGGAGCATTCTTATACGTGTGGACGGGTGCGTTTGATTCGCGGCGCCCAACGCGCCGGGCGGCTTGCGTGGCAGCAGCCTGCACCCGCTTCGCAGCTTTTACAAAATGAGCCGGGCGACTTGAATCAAACGCAGCTGTATATGAATGGGGTCTGCTGCATAGAGCGTTCAAAAAGAAATGATTATATGCGGGAGACACAAAAACACACTAAAGGGCCTGTGGGTTTTTGGGTTTAGTTTAAAGTAGAGGATAAACATTTTCCCCCATTATGAGGTATGAAACTGGATGAGAAACACGCGAGGTGCAGCGTCTCCTACTGTGGTTCCTCCTTTGTCTAGCGTGCGTCTGCATGTGTCTTTGTGATGTACAGTATAATGGTGTATCTCTCTCAGTCTGTCAGATCTGGGACCAGCTGCATGTGGGGCCACTGTGCTACCAGTGGATTATTACCGCCTCTCCTCCTCACGCTTGTCCTCCCACTGCTCCCTCAAACGCTTCGTCTTTTATCACTGCCTCCTCCTGTGTTACTGACACCAGCATCGCCCTCGGTCTCATTTTAAAATCCTCTTTGCTATTGTATCCCCTCTAAATTACTGTCACGACTCCCCCCCTCCATCTCTCTCATATGCAATACACATTTCCTGTCAATTACAGGACTTCAGGTCACACTGTGACAGATTAAAGTGGCAGATCTAATTAACAGGCACTGTTTTATGTCTATATATTGAATCCTGCACAACAAATGAGAAGTCGTTACTTTTCCATATCACAGTTCTGACTGAAATATGACGCTCTCATGCAGAAACAGGCACAGCCTAATATGTCAAGTGTCTAATATGTAGCTGACGGAGCCCAAACCCGGAGGAAGCAGATCTTAAACGGAGGTGTTGACGTTAGATCACACCGCTGGTATGTGTGCACGTGTTAATGAGGAGAATATCAGTCTCCTGTAATGCTCCTCCAGTGTGACAGGTATCCTCGCCCATTTAAAATAATGATGTGAGCACGCGTGTCCTGCCCGCGAGCTGCTCTCAGCGGAGGGGAGGAAGGCGAGCAGCGGTCTCCATCTCGCCGTGGCACGTTGAGCGATGCGAGGCTAACCCCCCGCGCTATCTCTCATCCCTCTCTGGGACCTGAGTGCCTCGTTGGACGAGCGCCACAGGATGGATGGGCGCTTCGGTTATTGATTTCACTGGCCTTGCTTCCCTGTCTCACCTCACACAACCAATTACAACCAGTTCCTGCTACACATGAAAGTAGGAGGACGGGGGTGGAAGATGATTCTTAGGCTGAACATCGGGCACGTCCTGTGTATTTTACCTCAGGTTTGCAGTGATAATATAAAAAGTCTAGTTTGAAGGCATTGTGTCATCGTCACCGTGCTCCTACCTCGCCCCGTCTTCTCCTGTTCTTCCTCTCTCTCCTCCGCGACCTCCTCCTCTCCGTCTTCCCCATTCTCCAAGTCCTCTTCCAGCTCCTCTTCCTCCTCCTCTTCCTCCTCCTCCTCCTCGTCTTCCCTCATGGCCGGCGAAGTGAGGGTGATCTTCAGGGTGAGCTTGGGTTCTGTCGTGGCTTGTACCAAGATGGCCGCCTCGGTCAAGGAGCTGGTGACCTCGTACTTATCTTCCGTCAGTTTCTGTCATGTGTCAAACAGACGGAACTGGTCAGAGGCCAAGGTCACACCAAGAATCAGTGCAGATAGAGAAGACGCTACAGTATATCAGGATGCTATAATTGATATTAGCAGGATAAAATAATAATATGTAGAAGAAAAATTATTAGACTCGGATTCTATATTGTCTTATATTTTTCCATTTGTAAATGGGCCTTGTTGGATTTTAGTGATGCAGAAATTATTTAATATGAAAATGAAAACCAAATTAATCCTTGTATGTAATGTAATTTTTGGAAATTAATCAAGTGCATATAGTCCCATCTGTGAGGATAGAGCTGCCCCCTGGGTGCTCCTTATATTTAAAAGCTACGACTTTCATGAGGGTTGGGGTTTGTCTGCAGTAATCTACCAGGCTGAAGTATAGCTGTGACCAGCCTCAGTGACTGCGTGTGGGCTTCCCACACCGCTTATGTGAGCAGCAGGTTGCAACGGGCCCATCTACGTTTCATTTGGCTCCGATGAGAAAATCAGACTCTCCGGCCGCTGGGCCGAGACTTGATATTACCTCGGGCGCACTGACACGCTTCCTGTGTCTCCCCCCTGTCAGACCACTTACCTGCTAAAGAGAACGAGCTCAGAGGAGGCACAGGGGCAAAACGGATTCACCAACAGCTGCAACAACCTCATCAGCAGCTAGAGTTCTAAATCCTAAGTCATCAGGTTTATGTGAATGCTACTAAATAATCTACTAACAATAATGACGTTCTGCTTGATCCCGTAATAAAGATAATTAATTGCATGTGCTCTGTTTTTGCAGAGTGCAGGTACGATATTTTAACCTCTGTATGAAATAAGAAGCTTCACATCTACTGGATGACAGAACTTGTTAATGAGGAAACACAACCGCCATAGAGATGAGAGTATTAATCACACATGACTCATACATGCTAATATCCCTCTCAGCTTCTCACTTGGCAGCGTTCCTGCTCATGCTAACACTCTCCTTCAACTCGCACAACAAAGTTGCACACACAGAAGCAAGATCGAGCTCGAGCAGAAACACTCGTAACACTGAGACTCACATTCAAATTGTTCATTTGTCAGAGACGAGTGTGCAACAAAATGCTACTTAGTTGGTTTAAATGTGTGTGTGTGTGTGTGTGTGTGTGTGTGTGTGTGTGTGTGTGTGTGTGTGTGTGTGTGTGTGTGTGTGTGTGTGTGTGTGTGTGTGTGTGTGTGTGTGTGTGTGTGTGTGTGCGTGCTAACCTCTATCTGTGTGGGTAAATTGTGACAGACAGTGTCCAGCAGTGTCTGTGTGGGTTTGTCTCTGCACATCAGCACCAGCTCCAGGTCCATGTCACCTTTGATCAGGAGGCCTTTGGCCACCAGGCCGATCCTGATCACGCCACACAGCACGCCTCCACTGCTCGACTCCCTGTTTTTAAAGAAAAAAACATTTACAATTTAGATGCTTTTTTTACCTACAAAGTAAACATGCTGCAGTTTACAGCTGCAGTACCAAACCTACAGTATCATATACCACGTCTAGAGTATATTTGCCTTTGATGTAGTAAAAGGCAATAAATGGATTAAAAGAAGAAAACATTCTTTCATTATTGCCCTAATTATTAAACTACAGTGTGCAAAGTAGGATCTGACATGGTAATTGAAGTCTTCAATGGGAAGTAGAGAACCCTTAATAATAAAATTCATGAATAGCCGGCCATGAAGACTGCGCCCAGAGACTGTCAAGTGGTTAAGCTGAAAGCTGCTGCCTGGAAATGAATCCTGGTGTTTGTGCTGTCTCAGCTGCAGCAGTTTGCCTCATCTACTAAACTTTTAAGGTGAACCCTCTGTGGAACAAAATAACTTCAGTAATAAGTTCCTCTTCAAATCTATCGTTTCGTTTAAAACTCGACTATTGAGCTGTGGCTTGGCCCAGACCTTGAGTTTAGTTTAGATTCTCTGACCTATAGTCTGATTTAAAACTATTATTTATCCGACTGTAGACCTTTGAGTCGCATAGATGATATTTATAATTCATTTATTTCTAATTCCATCCCTCCATTGAATCGGCCGGCGTCTCGTGCATCGCTCCCACTCCACCTGTAGCCGTCGCCTGACTCTTCGGCCTCGTCGCCGGGCTCGTCGCCGGGGTCGTCCTCCTCTGCGGCGTCGGCCGGCTGAGCGTCCACGTGGGCGTGCACGTCGCTGCTGCTCTGATCCAGCCAGTCGGAGACGTGTTTGAGGGCCCTCTCCACGGTGGACACCAGCGTCTGAACCGCCTCCAGCTCTTGAGAGGACGGGTAGATGGTGGAGTGCTTTGCCATGACATGGCGGTCATCATTGCTGAAGGAACGAAAGGACCTCTGGAACAAAGAACAAAAACTCCAATTACATTCATTGTGTTGTGATTTTAAATGAGGACGAGTGACGGACACCGGCTGAATGACAGCTCCAGGATACCTACGACCCTCACAAGGCTGAAAGACTCATCTGCCTTTAATATCTGATGTGTTGCCTTCCTGCAGACAGGACATGCATCTCTCTTGTGGGACACAGATCAATTCTTTACATTTAATGGCACTGACCCTGACACACATGCACACACAGATGCACAAACAGTGTACGTTCAGCCAGCAGACATTAATCTGACCACCGCCCTCGTGGCCTCTCCCCTCGTCCAAATGAAATCAGACATTCTGGCCTTGGGAATTCATGTCAGCTTTCTTATTTGTTCATCTTACAATATGGGGGGGGGGTAAGAGACCAGGTGGGCTCAGACTGGACCAGCACCAACAGGAGAAAATAGAACTTCAAGATAGAGGAGCTGCTGGCAAAGATCACATAAAGCTGCTATATATTGACTCTTGCTGCTTTGACCCTTCCTCCTTCCTCCTTCTTCCTCCTTTTGACCCCTCCTTCACCCTATTACTGCCTAAATGAAACCTTCTCCATCCTCCACTTTTTCCTGCTGCATCAGCGTCTGTAGGAGATCAGTGGAACGCAAGCGCTGAAATCAGACAAGCTCAAAAATGTCCATAGACGGGAAAATGAATTTAAGCTTGATTAGTCTGGATATTGATCACGTTGAGCTGACTTTTGTCTGCTCTGGTCTTTTCCTCTCTGCCGTCATATTTTTAGAAAGACAAAGATATTGTATCTGGGAAAAACGATTACGATACAATCAGGTCGCCGTTTACATCGTCGCAAGGTAACGCGGATCTGAAGGGCGAGGTTCATTTGTAATCATTAGAGGCTATCACGCAGAGCCCGAGGCGCGTAATCCAGTTCAACACGAGGCGAAGCAGGCCTGCTTATCTCCGAGACCCACGCGTCGCTTTATTCACTACACACATCCGGGCGAAGAGAAGCACACAACAGCAACAGCAGCAGCAATGGCGTATGAACGCACAACACTGAGCGATGACCTTTTCGGAGCGATGTGGATAGTGTTGTTTGAGTGCTACAATCAATCTAGGTGAAATCCAAGGACCACCTGCACACACACACACACACACACACACACACACACACACACACACACACACACACACACACACACACACACGCATTCCTAATTGAACTAGTGACCGTCTCTTTCAACAGAGTGAGTGAGATAAGGCCATTAAGAGAATGGAAAACAAGCTCTGCAGCCTCACAGCTCAGGCATCTCAGTAAAACGTTTGATGAGATTAGACTCTTCAGTCCCATGACATGAGTGAAATAATGCATTAAGCCTTAATAATTATTACACACAGTTTGGCATTTCAGGCACTAAATGCTTTGTTGTCCACTGAAATGCTGCAGATCTATATGTATATAGACTATATGTATTAATAATTATGTCAATAAGCTTTTAGCTATACTTTCATTAAAATATGATACTTTCAAAATAAAAGCACCTCTTGTGACTATAGGTAAAAAAAACACACTGCACTCCTTCTTTACTGAGCATTTTTTCATATCCCTGATTTTTAGACCGAACAGACAAAATGTTATCTTTAGTTTAAGTGCAAGTGCTATTTAAGAAAGCAACAACTGTGCATCTGTCAGTGTGTGCATACATGCGTGTGTTTCTCCTCAGAGCGGTGCTTAACAGACCCAACAGTCGCAGGTTTTATGAGCCGTGGCTAATGGGAGCCTCTGCAGCCATAAACCACAATGTGAGCAGAGTGTCTACAGCGTGTATGCGCTTCTTGACCGTGGGGGAGTCGCTGCCAAGACACTCGGATGACAATGTAAATCAGAGCGGTTAAGACCCACCGACAGGAGCTGACCCCCCCTTGGGCCAGCATCTGCCCCGATAATATACAGACATTTATGTCTAGTGAGACATACACATTTAGTGCAGGATTCTTCTTCTACCTGCTACATCACTGTATCTGTTGATAGTATCCATAGTAATTCTGCAAGCGAGCGTTTCATTTACGCCTCCTTACGTCCTGGTTTTTGCTTCCTGAGGTCTGATGTGCCATATGCCATAATTATACACACACCTTTGACAGCGCACTGTCCTTGTCCTTGAGTCCACCCTCACTGCTACGCAACCTGGAGGTCAGCCACACAATATGCTCCTCGCTCCAAATAGTCCCAAGCGAGTGCACGGGGGACAGCAAAATAAATCACCAGTAAAGGTTAAATCAAAAGTGTTTTTTAGCTACGTCTGTAACAGCCTGCAGTGTAAATAACACAGTTTTAAG